>NC_052952.1:6212791-6263452 GCF_013358895.1 Oreochromis aureus | reverse complement strand
CCTCAACAGCCTCTGACATCCTACCTGATGAAGACCCTGGAGCGGCTGGTCCTGGCTCAGCTTCGCGCCTGGTGAGCTCATCACTGGACCCACTTCAGTTTGCCTACCAACCTGGCATTGGAGCGGATGATGCCGTCATTCACCTCCTACATCGTTCCCTCGCACCCTGGAGACCGCTGGGAGCACTGTGAGAATCATGTTCTTTGATTTCTCCAGTGCCTTCAACACTATTCTTCCCTTGGTTCTGAAGGACAAGCTGGAGAACTCTGGAGTGGACCATCTCCTCACTACCTGGATTTTGGACTACCTCACCAACCGACCACAGTGTGTGAGGACTCAGGGCTGTGTGTCGGACAGGGTCGCCTGCAGTACAGGGGGCCCCACAGAGAACGGTTCTGGCTCCGTTCCTCTTCACCATCTACACTGCAGACTTCTCCCATAACTCCACCCAGTGCTTCCTGCAGAAGTTCTCTGATGACTTTGCAATAGTCGGCTTCATCACTGATGGGGACGACAAGGAGTACAGAGGACTGACTCAAGACTTTGTGGACTGGTGCCAGCTGAACTACCTCCAGATCAATGCCAGTAAAACCAAGGAGCTGGTGGTAGACTTCCATGCAGGCACAAGCATCCTCCACTGCAACCACTGAACATCCAAGGTATGGACATCGAGGCTGTGGACAGCTACAGGTACCTTGGTGTTCATCTGAACAACAAACTGGACTGGACTCATAACTCAGACGCCCTCTACAGGAAAGGGCAGAGCAGGCTGTACCTGCTGCGGAGACTCAGGTCGTTTGGAGTGGAGGCCCACTCCTGAAGACCTTCTATGACTCTGTGGTGGCCTCAGCCATCTTCTATGGTGTGGTCTGCTGGGGTGGCAGCATCTCTGCTGGGGACAGGAAGAGACTGAACAGGCTGATCCGAAGGGCCAGCTCTGGGATGCCCTCTGGACCCAGTGGAGGTGGTGAGTGACAGGAGAATGGCGGCTAAGCTGTTATCCCTGTTGGACAACATCTCCCACCCCATGCAGGAGACTCTGACAGCACTGAGCAGCTCCTTCAGTGGGAGACTCATGCACCCACGGTGTGGGACGGAGAGATTTCGCAGGTCTTTCCTCCCACTGCTGTCAGACTCCACAATAAAGACTTTTGCAGCTGATCAAACACACAAACCCACACATGTGCAATAAGACTGCTATATGTGCAATTCTTCTTCTGACGAAGTTGTATTTTTGTATTTTCCTACTCAGTTGTATATAGTATTTGTATTTCTATTTTATTCTATTGTATCTATTATTCTATTCTATTTTATTCTATTGTATATGGTATTTTATTTTATTGTATTTTATTGCTTTCCAGTGTTTTCTAATTTCTGCTACATAACTTTGCACTTTGCTGTAACAAAACAAATTTCCCACCTGTGGGACTAATAAAGGTCATCTTATCTTATCTTTGGATGCAAGCTGATGTTAAAATTGAAAGAAGAAGAAGAAGAAGAAGGGGTGCTGTTCAGTCATTCCCATATTAGTAAATCCAGATCAAACTTCTTCTTCTGCCTACTCCCTAATCTCCATCTCACCATATCGCTAGCATCTTCTTCACTTACACCAAGCCTCTCCATGACCTCCTTCCGTACATCCATAAATCTTTCTCTGGGGCTGTCCTCTTTTTCCAAGCTTAACAATCTTTGTCCGACATATTTAATATCCCTCCTCTGCCCATGACCAAACCACCTCAGCCTCACCTTAAACTATAACAAAAAATTCTTAGCTGCAGAGGAGAAATGATAGATTGTTATATCTATTTTTAAT
This sequence comes from Oreochromis aureus, assembly GCF_013358895.1. Taxonomy (NCBI): domain Eukaryota; kingdom Metazoa; phylum Chordata; class Actinopteri; order Cichliformes; family Cichlidae; genus Oreochromis; species Oreochromis aureus. The sequence continues at coordinate 6,261,639 of NC_052952.1, read as the reverse complement.
TTAACTTAATCATGTGCTGTATTCAAAATCATGCATTTGCAATTAGAAGTAGGGATTCACTTTCACCCTGCTCTTTTTTGTGTATATTATATCATGAGAGCCCTTTATAACCAGAGAATATAAACCTTAAAATTAATTTTCAACCTTGTCTAGCTCAATCAATCAGTCAATCAAAGCTTTATTCGCCACATGCAGGTTGCCCTGCAGTGAAATGGGACCCCCCCGGACCTTACACATAAAACACAGACATTACATGGGGATACAGGTCGGAGATTGGTAGCATTAGAGAAAAACATTGAAATGTACATTACAATGGGAAAGTACAAGAGGAAAAAAAGAGACCCCTACTCATGCTGTGCTTCCATGGTAGGACAGCATGAGAACAGGAAACAAAAAAACTCCTCTGCACAAAAAGCACATGAATGTCCACAGCACAACATTATGAAGGACATGACAAGCCACGGGGATGGGTGGGGGGTGAGGAGTTATCCGAAGCGAACACAGCAGCCGCCTGCACAGCGCTATCATTCCAGCGCGCGGCACATAGGCCCGCCGTGTTCCCCCGCAGGAAACAAGCATCGAAGGCGTTTGGAAGGGGAGAGGGATCAGTGTTTGCTTATCAGTGTAAGTGTATGTGTGTGCGTGTCCATAGTTCAGCGGAGACAGTGTCCTTCGCCCTGCCAGGCTAAGTAAACAGTCTACCAGCCAACCCAGGTGGCCTTATGGGATGGGAAGGAACAGTCACAACATAGTCGTTATCAGGGATTGTTTTTGATCGGCTCCAGCCTTGAGCCCGCAGCTGGCGCCGAAGGGGTAGCCGTATAATGATGGTGATTTTTCTTTGCAAACAACTCATAAGAATTTCAGGCTGTTTTTAGCACTCGACACTGGTCTCTCAATCTCCTTTTTATAGCCTCGAGTTTCTCCAAGATGTTATTAGCCATTGATCCCGAGATCTTGTCACTCTGTTGCTCACAAAGCAGATCCTGAGACCTCACGACCGCAGCCAACTGATTCGAGATGTAGTCCAGCTTCCTCCCTGAGTTGTTGTTTCGGGTGGATTCGTTCCTGATGTAATCCAACATACGCTCAGAGGTGTTAGTTTGAGCATTCACTGCAGTCGTAAGCGCCTCAAGCTCTTAACCATGCTGCTGCTTTCAGTGAGCCCTTTCTGAGAACTCGCACCTCGTCCAATCGTTTCAATCCCAGCGGGCAGCCTTGTGGGATTTGGACAGCCGGCTCCGCTCTCTCAATTTTCCGATAAGCCAGGGCCAAGCCAGCTCCGATCAGCAAGAACCCTGTTACCATGGTTCCGAATAGGTAGATATCTTCAGCGTCCTCGTAGATATCTTCAGCTGTTAGTTGACTGTTGTGTTGTATGTGTGTATATATATATATATGTGTGGATGACATCTGGGTGAAAATCAAATCTCAGGACGTACCACAATTCACAGATCACATTAACTCGGTGGACCAACACATCAGATTCACCAGGGAGGATATGAAAATTGTCAGGTTAGCCTTCTTAGACTGTGAGGTGGCACGCTATGAATTAAAAAAAATAAGAAGTAGTAGTTTGGGAACCACTGTGTTAGTCTGACCTGACACCAACAAAACATTTGATATGTTTTACAACTAAGAGGTTTTACAGTACTATTACTACTGCTACTAACAATAATAATAATAATAATTATAATTATATAGCACCTATAGTAGTTAAACAAGTATGACAATAAAGCTGCTTTTTAGTCTCTGTCTGCGAGTGCTGCACCTGGGTCCTGCCTAACCTGCCACATAGCCGTTTATGACACACTTCTTCTCTTTGCGCAGTTTGTTTTATATCACACAAACGGTGGTGTCTTGGGAAAGAATTCATTCAAAATAATAAGCCTGGTTCTGCTGGAGGTTTCTTTCTGTCAAAAGGCAGGTCTTCCTTCCCACTGTCTCCAAAGTGCTTGCTCATTGGGGGGGGTCATCTGATTGTTGGGGTTTTCTCTGTAATATCATAGGGTCTCTACAATATAAAGCTCTTTGAGGCAGCTGTTGTTGTGATTTGGTGCTATTCAAATAGTTTGTTTCTTCGTGATAGCTTAGCTAAAAGAGGAAGCAGACAACTCTGTGTGTAATATATTTAAATTCAATGAGACAGCAACACTAGACTGGTGAAGCTGAGATTTGTGTGTCTAGAGAGTGGCTTGTACCATTTATATCTGTTTATTGAATGGCAAATCAAATTCAAGGTAGGTATTAGTTCAGATGGGTGTACAGAATTGAAAATACACAAACAGAAAGTCATTAAAAGAGGTCAGATTAGATTTGAATGGACAGAACAAGATTAGATTGACATACGAAGTCTTCTACTTCACTTGTTCCATAATGCCAAATCATAATGTCTACCCAATCGGCTCCACATGTTAGGACCAATTTAATATAAAACCAAGGTGTGAAAATTAAAAAGATAAGGGTAAGTGTTGTCTCTACAAATACATCATTTGGGCTGATTTAGCCCATTTTTTAATTACATTTTTTAAAATTACAATACAAATTTAATGCCACAAACGTGAGTTGTCATATACATCTGTGAGTTTATGTGCACAACATTATGCACATGTGGTCTGTGCATGTACACACATTAAGAATTTATGAAAGTGTTCTTTGTGTAGATGTCACAGCTGAAACCTGGACTGGAAAACTGTCTAAAAGAGTGGCTCAAACTACTTTCAATATTTAAACTGCCATTTGTAGTTTTTCTAAGCAAAATCCCCAACTGTTAAGATCTCATCTATACAGTCCAGATCAAAAGTTAAGACCACTTGAAAAATGGCAAAAAAAATCATATTTTGCACGATTGTATCTTAAAAAGGTTCCGAGTAGAACTTCAACATGCAACAAGAAGAAATGGGAGTGAGACAAAACATTTTTATGAGCATGCAATTTATTGAAAACAACGCTTGAACTGAAACTTCTGATCGGGACTGTATGCTGTCTCCGCTTAGTGAACAGCAGCGCCCTCTGACGTTTGTGTGTAGAAGTGAAAAAGGCACCTGGTATTGCATAAACAGATTTTTGGGATTTTATGCAAGATTGATGATTATTTTACATTTTAATATTTTTAATGAAAATATTATTAGGTTTCTCTTTTAACAAATGCAAATGTGTCAATCTGTATGGAAGTAAATTTTAATTCTCATCTATAAAATGCTGTAAACGTATTTTTTTACTTCTTAATGTTGTTTTATATTTGTTTGAAAATTGGTCAGTGTAGCAGTTTGAGAAAATATCCTACTGCAGACCTTGAAGGGAGACCCAACTGCTTCTGGATGATAGGTTGAGGTGAGTGTGGAAGCGAACTGATTCTGAAGGCCATAATGGGAAAAATTCCCAAATGTGTGTTGATGGAAACAAACAAATGTGCACTTTGTTTCATAGATATCTGAATTTGCTCCTGTCTTGTTTCCATCTGCCCTGGTTAAGGCAGATGACGGCCCCTCGCTGAGCCTGGAAGAAACCTCCCTGAGATTTCTTCCTGTTAAAATGGAGTTTAACTTACAATGTAAAGAACCTTGATGTGACTGTTTGGTGCTATATAAATTAAATTGAATTGAACATTACAGCCTTTCAGAACTGATAAATCACTAGATTTGCTAAATACTTTATCATTCAAAATCTCTACAAGTTGAAGATCCCATCTGCTTTCACTTTTCCAGAAAACTTTATTTGCTGTCATGTACTTGTGATGCAAAATTGGAACCACAGATGGCAGGAGTAAAATACAATTATAACACAGATGTTGTTTCCCCATAAAACTATTCCCACTTGTTGATAATCTACCAGTATTGGCCAGAGCAGATCACACAAATGACATCAATAGAAATGGTCTGGAAGGAAGAGCGCAATTGTGAGGCGGCGCTAGCTAACCATGGGGAAGTGGGGAAATAGGACCCAAATGGGCGGCATTGTCTGTACAGATTCCTGTACAGACAATGCCGATTAAGAAGAAGAAGAAGAAGCGGAACTGGCTGCTTCGCCTTTTCACCTAAATGGTCTCAACATCATGTCCTGAAAATCATATTTATATACAACTAAATTGTCAGTGAACATTTGAACCCCACTCGGTCGAGACAGATGGCCACCCCTTCTTGGGCCCGGTTCTGTTGGAGGTTTCTACCTATTAAAAGGTAGCTTTTCCTCCCCACTGTCGCCAAGTGCTTGCTCATAGGGGATTTGGGGGCTTCTTTAAAACCAACTGCTGAAAAGTTCACTGGCATCACTCTGAACTCTGAAATATGTAAATGGATGATTCGTTATCAGGTGAGGAATCATCCATTTAAAACATATTTGCGAGTCATATTTAGTTGTATATAAATATGATTTCTGGGACATTAAGGCAAATCACAGACTAATTTGGACTATTGGTAACAAATAAGTGAAAAAATTGGGGGGGTAAGAGTCATTGTTTCATATAGATTGCAAATAACATACCATTTGATGTCAACTTTTTTTTCTACACTTGCAGTGCTCGTCGTCTTATATTCTTATGATTCTCTTCTTTTTATGAGTATATCCTTCTACCTTGCTTCACATATTTACTGCTGCTTGGCTAGCTTTAGTCATGCTAGCATCAGCACAGGTAGAAACAGATACATCACATAGCTTGTGTTTACATCTCGTTGGTCTCCTTGTGTCCTTCTCCTCCACCCAAACCCAAACTCTACACCTCTAAATATAGGCAAGCAATTGTAGTGGAAAATAAAAACAATAAGCAGGCACACAGGAACATGGGGCCAAGAACAGTTGAGGCCCCATCTCATCGTGAAATGTGCCCACAGAAGCCGAAATTAGAAAAACCAGAAGGCACATGCAGGAAAAATCCAGAACACACAGTCTGGAAACAAGTGACACTAACGCCTGAACCGGCTTTTGTCAACACAATCAAAGGGGACAAGCAGCTCCTTCAAACTCCTTTTTAACCACCTCACCCCCAACCGGTCTTGACAGAAGCCGCCCCTATCTGAGCCTGGTTCTGTCGAAGGTTTCTCCTATTTAAGACAAAGGAGTTTTTCCTTCCCACCGTTGCCCAGTGCTTGCTCAGAGGGGATCATTTGATTGTTGGGATTTTCTTAAATATGAATTGGCCTATTGAAAAAATATAGTGTTTCTTACTACATTTTTTTCAACAGGCCAATTTATGTTTAAGGAAAAAAACTTACAGCATAAAAGACAGCATGGAAGACATCTGATGCATTTTATTACTTTTTCATTTATAATTAATTTGGAAAAAATAAAATAAAGTTAAAAAAAATCTTTTATGGATTCTTTTTTTTAATGTGTTAATAGGCAGTTCTTTATACATAAAGCTTTGTGTTTTGGTCCTGTCTTGTGTTTCTACATTAAGTATCTGTACTTTCACCAAGTACATAATACAGAGTAATCCCTGCCATCACATTTTTGACATCATACACACCAGAAATAATAATCCTGTGTTGTTCATTAGGTTATGTGTTTGTTGTTTTTATGTTAAAACAGGTTTCAGTTAGTTTCCAGGGAGGGTTCACTCCTGTTTTAGTCATTTTCAAAAGATAGTTTTAGTTTTTTTTTTTTTTTTATGTGTTTTGGATGTCAACGATCACATACACATCACAGTTTTAATACAAAGTCAACACACAAAAATATGTGTGTTGACTTTAGATATGTTCTAATGATACAGAAAATGAAGAGGACGATCTTTAAAAACTTATTTGAAGGCTTCCTGGCTGTTCGGCTGCTAGTCTGTTCTTTATATTGCTTCAGTTTAATTATGAATTATGAACACCCGAAGATTCCCCCATCTGTCCTGAACAGAACGGTGCAAGAATGATCGTTCTAGCCCCTACGGTTAGGAAATTATGGCCATTTGTTCGAGGGGAACCCGGAATGTCAGAAATACACTGCACAAAGCCTGTCTCTCTCTGTGTCTGCGTAAGGGCTGGCTGCAGGTGCAGCTGTTTTGGCGGGGAAAAGTACACAGCCTCTCTGATTGGTGGATTCAAATTGAGCAGCTCCAGCCAGTTTGACTGACCTAGAAACATACAAGCAACACTATTGTCAGAAGAAAAATTGTATATATGTGATCAGCTACATGAAATGTATGCTTTCATTTATCATTAAACACATGTCTACGTGACTTTTCACCTAGTAACTTGTGTGACGAATTTATTAAGCTACTAACCGCTTCCTGTTTTCAGAGAACTTTTAGATGTAGAGAAGAGAAACCTCAGCTCTTTTACGAGAACATACAGATGTAGAAAAGAGAAAAACCCGCTGCTCTGAGTGACGTTGTTATCTTTGTACACACACACACACACACACACACAGAACTGTATAAATAAAAGTCGCAGGCAGTAATGAGACGCAGATCTTGCGTTCCATGACTGCCCCTCGCGAGTGAAAGACAACTGCAGTGTTTGTGTTTTCTAACTCAGGTGTTATCAGCTGAAGATATACGGGGTGATTTAAAGAAATCCCCTGTCATTTAAATTGGTCCTTCGAGCTTAGCGATGGAAACAACAGACACGTTTCTGTGACCCCAATGTAAGGTCTGACTGCTGTATCCTGACGTCGTGGGAAGCCAGCACCGAAGTCTGTCGACAGCCCTCTCCAGGTAGAGGTGAAAGACCTGGGACGTAAGAAAAATTCGGGTCCAGGCCGGTGTAATAGTTCTGGTCCAAGACGCTGGGATACAGCCAGATGACCTGAACAACCAGCAAAAGACGACTGAGGGTGAGAAAACACTGTTTAGGTCTAATCCGCCGCAAGGGTCTAAGTTTTGCGCAACAGGTCTAACCCGCCGCAAGGGTCTAAGTAGGTCTAACCCGTCGCAAGGGTTAAAAGAAATAAACACGTGAAATAGGTTTGAGTTCGCCGGAAGGAACTAAATTTAGATTGGGTTTAGAGGTAGCCGCAATTACTTCGTAATAAATTATATTTAGACTGGTTTCAGAAGTAGCCGAAAATACTTCGTGAGAAATCAGCGCGCAAATGTCTATCTGTGTGTATGTATATGTGTTTTGGAAGTAAGTTGATTTTACAGCACAATAAGCTGCTGAACTACTTCCATTGTTTTTTATTGTTTTCTTTGTGTATCCTGCAAAAGCCCAAGTACTGGTGATAAAGGGGAAAGGTTGAGCTTCGCCTCATAAAACTGACACCGCTCCATGAATAGTGTGGAGTAGAAGGGCGTGTCAGCAACTACCCCCGAGTCTAGTACCAGAGAAGGCTCTGCAGTTCTGTGATAATGGGGAATCAGCCCACCAAACTCACTGCTGACGAGCAGTGGCTAGAAAAGAAATGTCCAGGTGCCGGACAAATCAGTGCTTGTAGATGGAGAAATCCTAAGAAAACAAAATGTCCCACTTGGGAAGGAAAATGTAGCCCATCAGCATTAACACAACTGAAGGAAGCTCTTTTGAAAGAAATAGGAGAAACAACAAACTTAAAAAAGAAAGGAAAACGCACGCAAGAATCACAATATTTCCAGGCCTGGAAAGAAGAAGCAGCTAGGTGAGATGAAAACAAAAAGAAAAAACAAAAGAAAAAAGATAAAAAGTCAGAAAAACAGAACTTAACCGCCAGTTTAGTAAAACCAGAAGACGAGACACCGTGCGGTGCTCGCAATATGCGTATTAATCCACCACCATATGCACCGCCACCACCCACTTCTGCAGCCACAGCTGCAGCACCACCCATTATACACTCACCTAGAGCTGGGCGATAAAACGATAACCATATGTATTGCGAAATAACTTTTTCTCGATAGAAAAATTAAACTATTGCGATAGACCTCATCTCGCTTGTCCTCTTAAAAAAAAAAAAAAAAAAAAACAGCCAATCCAAATTAAGTAGCGCAGAGCCGAACCAATCACAGCCGCAGCGCCACGTCACATGACTTGTTACGTACAGCACAAGCGCCAAGGCGCACATGTGTATTTGTTTTGCAGCCGGGCCGCCCAGGTAATGAAGGAAATGAATTTGCTGACTACAGAAAAATCAACCGAGAGCGTGAGCGAAGGTTACCAAGAAAAAACAGATGATGGTTCCAATGCTGGAGAGATTGTCAAACGGAAGGGCCACAGAAGTTCCGTGAGTGTGAAGGTATTTCGCTATTTCAAGTCTGACAAAAACAGAGTAGCGCAGCGCACTGTAAATTGTGCCGAAAGCAAGTCTGGATATACAATAAAGCGGTGCATGCTCAATCTCTGACTGAAAGCGCTAATTCGTCATTCGGCTTTTGTCAGACTAAAGTAACTGTTAAAACTGTTTGAAAAGCTAAGCTATACAACAAGGAGAGATTGATGCTACGTCCACACGCACCGGGTATTTTTGAAAACGCAGATTTTTCTATGCGTTTGCACCTTTCGTCCCACACGTAAACGGCGTTTTCAGTCACTGAAAACGGAGATTTCTAAAAACGCCTGCCAGGGTGGATATTTTTCGAAACTCCGTTTTTGCATTTACGTGTGGACAAGAAAAACGGAGAAATAGCGTCAAAGGTGTGCGCCTTTGTTGACGCCACACTGTGCGCCACGTTATTGTTTCGGTGAAATGAATTTCTACAATACTGTTACTGTTAATTGTACTCTCTGCAGTGTTTAAATGCTTACATATACACACATAGTTACTGTCCCTCCACACATACGACTCGGTTCTGTTTCTATGCCCCATCTTTGTTTACTATTTCCTACCGAGGCTTCTAGACTTCTGATTGGCCAACATTTCTACACGGTTAGGAATATATCGCCACCTGTTGCTTTGGCATGTTCCTAGCAGCGTTTACTTCATTTCTGCGTTTACGTGTGGGCGGGATTATTTTTAAAACGAAAACGGAAAATCTCCGTTTTCAAAAATACCCGTATACGTGTGGACGTAGCCTGAGAATTTCCTTTTAGTTCTCAGTTTATTTGATATTGACAAAAGTTAGTCAATTTTGTCTGTTCTTCTGTAAAACGACCTAAGATTTATTTTTAGAATTAAAATTTTGTTTCTAAGTGGAATTGACAATTTAGTGGTCTGTTTTGTTTGTTCTATTTTGAAACTTAAACGCTTTAGCGGCTGCCTTTTTGTGTAGTTTACAATATTTGCCTTTATCTGAAACTGAAGTCTCATGTTCCTTAAGTACATCTACCCTGTTGAACTTATTATGGGAAATAAATATTTTAATTAAAACAAGCTGCTAATTATTTCACATTTACTTGTGAGCAACGGCACATTTAAATCTTACAAATATAGTTATTTGGCTTATATCGTGATATATATCGTTATCGCCTGAAATGAAAAAAACATATCGTGATATGAAAAAATCTTATATCGCCCAGCTCTACACTCACCCATATCAGGAAGAACTAGGTCACACACACATCATCATCCTTATGCAAAAGCACAGACAATGCTAAACAAACTCTCACTCATAAATAACCCACAAGAAGAGATAGGTCGTGATCCCACTGGGACCGACATCTGGGGAGACACAGTCGACCCGCCAGCCACTGGTATCTACCCCAGGGGTAGGCAACCTTTCTGATGGCGAGTGCCATTTAAAATTTCCTCAGAAGTCAGTGTGCCATATGATTGCATTAGCAATAAATTTAATAACGCTCTATATGAACAGTTACACATTATATAGAACCACTTTATAGAATTATATTTGTTTGCAAATGTTGGCAGCTATCAGCGAATAGTTATCAGCTATTTTGAAACAAAAAAGGACACTTTTATTCATAACAAGAACTCCATAACAGCAAATGAACTGTACAACAGAAAATACAAATGCTATTTATGGTCTCCTCACAACAATGATAAGAAAAATAAACTGGGCCAATATGGCATGTTTGTTAATACAGAGACACACATGTTAATGTGATCTCTGGTCTCCCACTCAGAGACACAGGTCTCCGAGTGTCCAGCATTCAGACGGCTACCTGAGGACACTCATGTGAGAGAAAATCTGCTCACACAGATATGTAGAGCCAAATACTGTCAATAAGGCCTCTGCAATGTTCTGAAGACAGTTAAACTTGTCAGGTAGTGATGTCCGGCCTGTGAAAATGCAAGCTCCATGAACATGCACAGCTGTGGATTCCAGCTGCTTCGATGTCGCATTAACTGGCATTAACTCAGCCAGTTAATGCGAGACAAATCTAGCTGCTCATTAAAGATTTCTGGTTTAATCAGAAAATAAAACATTGGTCCATACACCTGAAAGTCCCAAAATGCATTGTGTCTCGAGTCTCTGGATGCATTTTGACTACAGACCGCCCCCAGATATTAAAAGCCATAAAGCCTTGAATGAAAACAACGCTGTTGTGACAGTGATGTACACTGTCTTGTTGGTAAATGTATGATTTCTATTCATTTTACGTCAGATAAAACTTTGGTTGTAAGCTTCAGATAATTATTTAATAACAGCCAGACATTTTAAATGAGAATAAGAAAGTATTTCTTTGTGCCCCCTTTTCCCTGTTAATGCCCTATCGGCCCCCTGGCAAAACTTTGCTAGATCCGCCCCTGCACAGTTACCAGCTGTCAGCTACATAGAAAAGCATCCTGGTGTTATTTGTCTCTCAGAAACAGTTGATAACTTCCTTCAACTCATTCATGTCACCTAAAAGGTAAACCTGTTTCTCCATCACCTGTTCAGCTCTGATGATTCAGTAAGGACATCTCCTGGTTTCATCTGCATGTTTCCCTCTCACCAGATATACAAACCATCATGACCAGCAGCTTTACAGCTGTGGCTCCAGAAAACCTCAGCTGATACTAGAAATTAATATGAAATAAATTCTAACAGCAGCTGACCAAGCTTAAACGTGCTGCTGTTGTTTAGTGCGACATCCGGCGGTTTCCTCTTTGTGGCGCAAAGTGAGCGATAAACAAACAAGAGAGAAAAGCTGATCAGCTGATCATTGATCAGTTGCATGATTGAAGTAGCAACAGGAGAGAGAGGGGGGAATGAGAGGAGAAGAAGATGCAGCTGTGCAGCAAAGACACAGAATAACTCCAGCTTTGTGTCTTTTTCCATCCTGGCTGAAGTCCGGGACAAACTGTGTTCCTTCTCAGCTCAACACGAAATGCGTAATAATTTCTCTGAATGCCGGACGATTCCGTTTGTACGGGACGGTTGGCATCTCTACTAACTAACCTTATGAATAAAATAAAGTTCACTATCAGTAACATCATAGCACCCGCCCAGCAGTATATAAACTCCGTCATGCTAGCTAGCACACAGTACGAGATATTGTAACTGACTGTAAAACGTCAGCACAACGAAAATAAACTCCACCTAAACTTGGTTTATATCTGACCCAGATAGACTGCAGGTCATAACTTCTTACCTGAAGTTCAGTTCACCTGACACTCCGACCGGCGGCTGCCTCGGGTCTCTCCTCCTCCTGTCTCCCTTCCTCATCCACCTGCTGGCCTCCTCCACTTGTTAATTTTACTGAATCTGTGGAAGCTCCGCCATAGCCAACACCAAACAACTGAGTTATTTTTACACACCGACCAGCGTCTGGCCAATCCACCACCCAAAAAAAGAAAAAAAAATCATCGGGCCACCGAGCAAATGTCCGGTATGCCCGATGGCCAGTCCAGCTATGGTCGTGCGTGCCACCAGTTAACCCTTCACGCGTGCCTAGGGTTGCCGACCCCTGATCTACCCAATGGTAGCAGTGGCTAACCCCAGATTTGGCCTAATAATAGGGCCAGAAGGACAAGAAGAGCAAGATGACTGCCCAAACATACATATTTTTCGTCCGTGGTCACAAAAAGACAGACAAAATGTCCTGAAAGACGTTCCTCCACTGAATGAAGGTTTTATACCATGGAGGGATGCTGTAGAACTGATCAGAAGGCAATGGTATTTAAACGGTCATGAAATGCTTCAAGTAGTGCAAGATTTATTAGGATTAAAAATAGGAACAGTTAGAGGAGATTATACCAGCTCAAACGCCGGGGGTGTAGCATACTGTGAGGAGTTTTCCTGTAATGCAACTCAGATTGGAATAAATGACACTCAGACAGGTTTTACAAATTAACGTGCACACGGGTGAGAGCTCGAAGGAGACTCACACACTGGAGCAGTTGTCAGCCTTTATTTATATTCAAGCATGTTTGCGTTTCAGAAACATGCAGGAAGAGATAACATACAACTGTGCAGGCTTCCTGCAGAGCTTGCACAGCGTGCAGGCTTCCTGCTGAGCTTGCACAACGTAACTTCCTGTTGAGCTTGCACAACGTAACTTCTCTAGTAAAAAAGAGCAAACACATCTAGAAAACCTTAAATGAAATGTACTTCTAAACATAAACATAATAAAATCTTTCAACACATACGCACCAGGAAGCACCGACCTAATCAATGCCCTAGCAAATTTATATGAGAGAATTAGAGTACGGTTGGCCCCAAGGGCTGACTAGGAAAAAATAGGAGAGGTGAAACAAAAAGAAGCTGAAACAGCTTCTGATTTTCTGGACCGTCTGCGTCCAGTTTTTAGACAACACTCAGGATTAAATTATGAAGAAGGTCCAGAGACCGCATATCAACAGCAACTAAAGAATGCCTTTTTAAATGGCCTCCTACCACCAGTGAAATCACATGTAGAAAAACACTGGGTGACTATGAATACAGGATCACTACCCGATGCACTGCAATATGCAGAACATGCTCTCCGTGTTATAAAAAAGAAAAATGAGAATATAGGCACTTTCACAGTAGATCCAGAGACAGGATTTATTGCATTTTCGGGAGGACAGTTGCAAGGACGTAGGAGAGGAAATAGAGGAAGAGGCAGAGGAGGTTACAAATGCAGAGGAAATAACCGATCAGAACGTTTCGACAGGGAAAGAGACAACACCTGTTGGCAATGCGGAAAGGAAGGACACTTTTCTAGAGACTGTAGATCAGGAAAGAAAAGAGAAGGTAGGAAAAACAGGATGATACAGAAGTGTTTAACGTGTATGAACTAGTTACACTGTTAGGAGAGAGACCCATACTAAAAATTCATGTAAATGGCCAACCCATGACTATGTTATGTGACACAGGTGCATGCAAAACCGTGCTAAATCAAAAACCTAAAAACCTGAAATTTTCAAAGGACACCCTGACAGTTAAGTCTGCATCAGGTCATACTAGTGTGAAATCTCTAACAGAAGGCTTACTGCTAGTGCATAAAGTATGAAGCGGTAGAAGAGGAGGGTCAGATTAATTATAGCTGTGAGGGAAAAGGAGTGCCCCACTACTATTGGACTCTAGACCTTCCAGCATTAGAGCCTCTACAGAGATTGGCTGAAAAGTAGTGATGCGCGAATCATGAACGAATCGTTCAATACTCGAGAATCACTTTACTGACTCGTGAATCATGATTCACAAGCGCAACTGACTCACTGACTCATCCCTGTTGCTGTTAGCAAACTAATTTCACTAGTAGAAATATATCTAGCTTATAATTCAAATTGTGAAGAAAACACAACATCCAGTATCTTAACAAAAACATTTCTGCTCTGAACTGGAAGAAAAACCCTGAGTAGAAGCTCACATCAAGACAATAGCTCCTCGGTTCACAGTAGCAACGCTCTGCTAACATGCTAACAGCACATTTGAGCTACTCACCCCTCCATTCCTGCGCTGAATCGTAGGGGAAGCAAATCACTCATGACTCACTAACCCCTCCCTCCTGTGCTGAATCGTGGCGTAAGCAAATCACTCAGGACTCACTAACCCCTCCCTCCTGTGCTGAATCGTAGTGTAAGCAAATCACTCAGGACTCACTAACCCCTCCCTTCTGTGCTGAATCATAGAGCGCGAATCACTCATGACTCGCTAACCCCTCCCTCCTGTGCTGAATCATAGAGCGAACGAATCACTCACTCACTCACCCCCCTCCTGGCTCGCAGCTACTTCTTCTTCTTCTTCTTCGTTGGCAACCAATGTTATAGCGCACTACCGCCCCCTGGCTCACAGCTCAGTGGACATTTAGATGAAAAATATATATTTGACACATGTAAGGAAAATACTAATAAAATAAAAATAAACAAAAGAAATGTTCCCTTTAGAAATTCTTTTGCTCTTTTTTGCTATATAAAATAGTTGTTTTCTTTAAGAATCACTCATCTTAGCAGTAGGATTTACATTAAAAGAGAAACAAATTAAGTTTGAGTGAAAATGTACATTTTTTGCACTCTCTGGTCAACTGACTCAGTGACTCAAATGACTCAAAAAACCCGATTCACTTTGGTGAGTGACTCATTAAAACTCGATTCAGTAAAAAGAATCAAATTTACCATCACTACTGAAAAGTATTTGCCACCAGACTCCCGACCACTTGCTTTTGACAAGTATCACAACACCCTAAGATTTAAACAAAGCCCAGGCCCAGATCCTTCATATGACACACAAATTCACAGATTAGGCCCACAGAAGCTTACATTGCAGCACCTCTATGTAACTAAAAGTGGCAATGCTGTGTGCTCAGTGATACAAACAGAAAAAGTACAGGAAATGAATAGAATGCCAAAACCACATGTGTCTGTAGCACAAAATGAAAACACAGACTGGAGGGAGTTAGGTCACATCCTGACTCAAGTTGAAAGAGACAGATATGAAAAAACTGAAGAAACACATGAAGGATGGCTTCAGGGTCGTAGAACAGGATGCATGAGGTACACATTAGGGTGGGTACTTACGACACAGCCAGCAACTCATCTATCTGACTGTGCAGATACTCACATGTCTGACACCATTAATGAATGACACCTACTCTCACTAGAGCTGTTCCCAGAATTAAAACAGTTGCCTGAAAACCTGTGGTCAATGGGTCCAACTGATGTCGGACTAATCCAAGGTGCTGACCCTGTTGTGGTAAAAACAACCACTACGTACAGACCAGTTAAACCACAGTATCCCCTGACAACAGAAGCGAAAGCAGGGATCAAACCGGTAATTGCAGACATGGAGAGAGCAGGCATTCTAGTAAAAACGGACAAAGTAACTTGCAATACGCCTATTTTCCCAGTAAAAAAAGCAAGCACGGGAAAATACCGTTTAGTGCATGATCTCAGAGCAATAAACGAAGTAACGGAGCACATCGCACCTGTAGTGGCAAACCCGCACACAATTTTGAATCAAGTGACACCTAAAGAACAGTGGTTTTCAGTCATAGACCTGTCAAATGCATTCTTTTCTGTGCCATTACATCCAGAGTCACAACACCTTTTTGGATTCACATTTAATGGCCAAAAATACACGTACACGAGACTCCCTCAAGGCTTCCAAAACAGCCCAACTTTGTATGCAGAGGCATTAAAGAAATCTATGTCACTGTGTACATTGCCTGCACCAGGGCAATTTCTCTTGTACGTGGACGACATTCTGATTACAGGTAACACACAGAGTGACTGTAAAGCCAACACTATGGCAGTATTATATCATCTAGCTGAGCAAGGACACAAGGTGTCACAACACAAACTCCAATTGTGGAGTCCTAAAGTTACGTATTTAGGACACACACTCACAAGAGAGGGAAAGAAACTGTTAGACAGTAGAAAACTAGCAGTACAGAACGCTCCAAAACCACTCACAAAACAACAAATGATGAGTTTTCTAGGACTCTGCAACTTCTTCAGAACCTGGATCCCAGAATACGCAAAAACAGTCCAACCCCTGCAAGATATGATTTAGGACTGGAATTTAGGACTGAAAGACAAAATACAATGGACTCCAGCAGCAGAGGAAGCATTCAGTAACTTGAAACTAGCATTACAGACAAATACAGTTTTGGCCTTGCCTGACTATGATAAGCCTTTTTACTTACATGTGGATGGAGGGGCAGGCTACATGAGAGCAGTGGTAACACAGGCATTTGGAGAAAAACAACGCCCACTTGCATTTTACTCGTGCAAATTAGACTCTGTTGCGTCAGGCCTGCCTACGTGTGTGCAAGCTTGTGCAGCCGCAGCAGAGGCAGTAAAAAAGTCAGCTGACATCATTTTAGGGCACACTTTGATCATCAAAGTACCCCACGCAGTGACTTCAATTGTACTCCAAGCCAATTTGTCCTACCTCCTCACACATGCAAGACAACTGCCGTATGTTGGAATCTTATTGTCACAATCACACATTAGAATCGAGAAGTGTGGTCAGTTGAACCCGAGCACACTTTTGGCCTCACCCGAAGAAGGTCATCCACACTGCTGTATGCAAAAACTAGATGAGGAGACAAAGCCGCGTGTTGACATTTAAAGCACACCACAAGCTGGTTTCACTGACATTTTTGTAGGCGGCTCAGCGTCTAAAAATAGCCTAGGACGAAACTGTGTAGGTTATGCGGTAAATACAGCAGATAGAGTCATAGAAGCGAAACCGCTAACATCCTCACACTCCGCTCAGAGTGCAGAACAAAGCAGTCATACGTGCATGTGAATTGCATGCAGGCCAAGACATAAATATATATACTGACAGTCAGTATGTTTTTTCAGCAGTGCACCACTTTGCAAAAATTTGGCAGAACAGAGGAATGATTACATCTACTGGACACCCAGTACAACATGGAAATCTTCTGAAAACACTGTTAGAAGTGATAACATTGCCAAAACAGTTAGCATTGTGTAAATGTGCTGCACATCAGAAAGATAAATCAGAAATAACTAAAGGCAATAACTTTGCAGATCAAGCAGCTAAGTTAGCCGCACAACAAACTGTAGACACATTAATGTCTGCATCCTCTATGCAAATACCACTTGATGTACTTAAAGATAAACAAAAAGCTGCACCAACTACAGAACAGAAGAAATGGTTAAAGTGTGGAGCACAACTAGAAGATGATCTAATGACTTGTGAAGGTAAACCTATACTCCCCAAGTCCCTACACAGAACCGCAGCATTGGTGACCCATGGAGTGACCCATGTTTCAACGGGAGGGATGGTCCAAGTCATAAACACACACTTTTATACTCTAAATTTTAAAACATCGGCAAAGGAATTTGTGAGGACATGCATGATCTGTCAGAGACACAATTCACAAGGCAATCTGAGGACAAAAAGAGGACATTTCCCCACACCACCTCATCCATTTCACACCATTCACATGGATTTTATTGAATTAAGTGAAAGTCAAGGCTCAAAATACGCTCTAGTGATTATAGACGTATTCTCAAAATGGCCAGAGATTTATCCAGTGAAAAAAGCAGATGCAACCTCAGTTGCAAAATGTCTATGCAATCATTTCATTCCAACATATGGCATCCCTGCTCTGATAAGATCAGATAATGGGACACATTTTGTCAATGATGTGATTAGTAAAGTCTCTGAAGCACTAGGATTCAGCATAAGAAACCATTGTGCTTATCACCCACAAAGTGCAGGGTTAGTAGAGAGAACTAACGGCACCATAAAACAGAGACTCAGAAAATGCATGGAGGAAACAGGAAACCCATGGCCTGAATGCATAGGCCTAGTAAAAATGTGGATGAGATTAACATAAGGCTCCCAAAAACTTACACCTTTTGAGGTTGTTCATGGGAGACCTTTTCCTCTACCAGTGACAAGTGAACCTTTAGGCAAATCTGTCAGAGAAACAACTCTGGCAGAATGGATGGCATAACTACTAGAAAATAAGGATATTGTTTTGAACAATAAACTGCCGTGCAACTCTTCTCCAGTCTCTTGCAGGTTAAAACCAGGCGATTGGGTCCTAATACGGGTGCTCCACAGGAAAAATTGGAGCTTGCCTCGCTGGCAGGGCCCATACCAAGTGATATTGACAACACCCACAGCCTGTAAAATTGCAGAGAGACCCTCCTGGATACATCAGAGCCACTGCAAAAAGGTTGAGGTCCCGGGAAGCCCCGACACCAAGGAGGAAGCACATTAGGAAAGCCTCACCTACGCTTGGTTGCTTCGGGGGTGAGGGGGGGCAGTGCTGATTGGGCCCCCGTTGGGTAAGCCCGCACTCTAATCTCCATCCGATCAACTTTAGGGCAGCCAGGTGCAGGTGTGATGGACCTATGTGCAACCATGGGAAGGGGAACCCTCCTGGTTACCTTGACTGCAAAGCTCACCCTTACAGGACCCCAGCTGATGCCAACAGCAGCTGAGCCACGAGGCAGACAGAGAAGATGGACGTACGACAACCTCCACCTAATGGACATGACACAAGATCACATCCATCCTTGGATGAAAAATGCCTGATACAAATATGTGTTTAACAGAACCACAGAGAAAGACTGTTACGTCTGCTCGCACATGCCGAGTATTAACAATGTATGGGAAACACCCTGGAACAAGTACACTGATTCTGATCTCCGACCACACCTTCAGAATGACTTTTGTAAAGTGCATAACAACATCATCAACATCCTCATCCAGGAAGAAGCGCTCAACTTTAACAAGTTTTAAATAGACTGTTGATCGTCATTGGACTTTTCCTGGTTTTATTTTGCTTTTCTTTACTTATGTTATTCCGTGTTTAAAGCTGTAATCTCACAGATGATAAGTTTGTCACTCACAGCATACGCAGATGTACCAAAACCGATGAAGACTTCTTTTCCTATTTGTTTCATGAAGATGAAGTGCAACTAATGATGTAGTAACTGAAAATGTGAAAAACAAGTAGTTACTCACTGATGAATTGTACATTTTATTTCTCTGATAAACAGGACGGAATGTCAGAAGAAAAATTGTATATGTTGTGGAAGTTTTCCACTTAAATAAAGCCTGCAGATGAGCGGTAAGCGGTAGCTAACATTCTTTAATCAAAACACACAAAGAACAGACAACCAAGCTTGATGGAGAGCCTACATGACCACGGGGCAGGGTCAGCAGAGTCTCACTGAGCCTAGTGTGGCTCTCAGTTAAATACCTTCTCCAGGAACAAAAGGCAGTACACAGCTGTTTCACACCTTAAGATTCACACTCCCTTGCTACCTCCCAGAGTCCTTGAAGAGACAAAAGACTCTCCCTCCTGTGGAGTTGTCTGCTTCCCCCAACTTCCTAAATAGACCCCCACCATTTGTCTTACAGTATGAGTGTCAGACATGTTAAAATCACCAAGGCATTACAATAACATGATTAATACATAAGTGAAAGAAATTCCATTACATATATATGTGATCAGCTACATGAAATGTATGCTTTCATTTATCATTAAGCACATGTCTACGTGACTTTTCACCTAGTAACTTGTGTGATGAATTTATTAAGCTACTAACCGCTTCCTGTTTTCAGAGAACATTTAGATGTAGAGAAGAGAAACCTCAGCTCTTTTACGAGAACATACAGATGTAGAAAAGGGAAAAACCCACTGCTCTGAGTGACGTTGTTATCTTTGCACACACACACACACACACACAGACACAGAACTGTATAAATAAAAGTCGCAGGCAGTAATGAGACGCAGATCTTGCGTTCCATGACTGCCCCTCGCGAGTGAAAGACAAGTGCAGTGTTTGTGTTTTCTAACTCGGGTGTTATCAGCTGAAGAAGTACGGGGTGATTTAAAGAAATCCCCTGTCAACTATTAACAGCCCCTGTTCACTTGCTGCTCTGTGTGTGTGTGTTTGTGTGTCTGAGACAGAGAGAGAGCCTTTTTTATTGGCACCATGTCATTGGTGGATTCAAAATGAATAAATTGAATAGATTCAGACTGATTGACTGGCATAGATAAACACAGGTCCCTCCGTGCACTGTGTGTGTGTGTATATGTGTCCATATTTGTAATTGTGTGTATCTGCTGGCTGTTGTTGCTTGCTTTTTTAAAATTTCTGCCAATTTTTGAGGCCATAAATAGGGGTGCCTAGGCACACAATTGTGCAATTCCCTTGCAATTTATTTAACATGTCTTAATCTAAGTTTCCAGTTGAAAGCGCTTCTAACCTTCTCCCAAAGGAGAGACCTCCTCCTCCACACAAACCTAAAATGTATATCTCTAAATATAGGGAAGCAGTTGTATTTGAAAATAAATACAATAAGCACGCACACAGGACCATGGGGCCAGGAACAGTTGAGGCCCCATCTCATCGTGAAATGTGCCCACAGAAGCCGAAATCAGAAAAACCAGAAGGCACATGCAGGAAAAAAGTGCCACTAAAGCCTCAACCTGCTTGTGTCGACACAATCAAAGGGGACAAGCAGCTCCTTGAAAAATCAGGACTTGTCCCCTTTTATGTAAAGAAACCCGATTATGGAAGTGTCCCAGGCTACCTGCGCAGACAAAATGCAGAGAAAGAAAGGGCTAAGCGGGAATATGATGCCTGGGTAAAAAAAGAAAGATAAGAAAACACAATTAAGCCACTGCCAGAGGAGGAGAAACAAAAGATTCTCCAGGGCCTAAAGAGGAGATTTCATGATTTACATTTTGAGTATCAATCCTTCCCTTTTGGTCTTTCTCCTTTACAGTACAGGAAAAACAATTATAAAAAGTTTCTTGAAGAGGCAATGAGTGAGGTGGAGAAAGACATTGCCCTTTTTGAGGAACATGAATACATCTATGTAGGCAGGAAAGGTACATCTGAGCAAGATCAGAAAATCTAGTTCTCAAAGTTCATTAGACAACAACAGTCACAGCGGACTCCGCTGCCACCAATTACGCAGAAAAAGCCAAATTCGACACCCGCTCCTCCAGTATCAGAATCTTCAAAAAAGCCAACTACCAGACCTTGTCGCATGATTTGTGTCCCACCTATTTCCAGAAAGGGAAACCAACCGACTCCAGGCCAACCAGTTATAATCCCACGACGTAGTCCTGTCCCTCTGCCGCCCATTTGTAAACAAGTTGAATATACAACCCGAGCACCTCTAAGACCTCCAAAGAAACCAAATGTAACACCCACCCTTCCACCCATTTCCATCAAAAAGCTGTAGTGCTGTACCTTTAGACTAGTTTTTTAACCACCTTACCCCCAACATGAGGGCTCACTCCTGTTTTAGTCATTTTCAAAAGATAGTTTTAGGTTTTTGTAGGTTTTGGATGTCAATAATCACATACACGTCACAGTTTTAATACAAAGTCAACACACAAAAATATGTGTAACATAGATATGTTCTGATGATATAGAAAATGAAGCTTATGCGATGTTGAGACCATTTAGGTGAAAAGGTGAAACAGCCAGTTCCGTTTCTTCTCCTTAATCGCCTGCATTGTCTGTACAGATTCATGTACAGACAATGCAGGCGAGTCCTCTTTTTCTGTCTTCTCCTGTCCTTCAGTGTCTTTTACTTTCAGAGGAAACTGCAGAGAGATTGCAGTTGATGGCAGCGAGTCGTCTTTTTCTATCTTCTCCCGTCCTCCAGTGTCTTGTGCTTCCATAGGCTCTGATTTTTGCATTTCATTTGCTGTGGTGGGATTTTGTTCTTTTGGCCCCTGTGCAATGTTCCCTCTAATTTTTCATGTGTCTGAGCAAACACACAAACTCCCTGAGTGGTCCCTTGGACCACTGTGAGCAACATTAGGTGTGCACTGTGGTCACACCAGCATCGAATCCATCCAAGTTACATGGTTTATTAAAATAATCAAATTACAGCATTATTTATTTATGTTTTATGACCACTTTTAATTAAGTGCTTTAGCCCACTTACAATGAAAATGTAAAAAAAAAATCGCTCATGACCTGTGTAGTATGTTAACACTATTGGAAGTAAAAACAACTTGAACTCCAATTTTGAAAACACAAAAATGAGTATGACTCTGTGGTCTGGGAGAGAATCCTTTAACTCTGCCTGCAAAATACAGTATATAATGACCAATATTGGACAATTAATTATATAGCTTCTTCAAAAAAGTAACAGAGTTTTGCAAACAACATAGTTTTGTGCAGCTATTTACCTAAAATGCAGCCAAGGCGTTTTTTTTAAATAAACATTTCAAACTATTTACAGAACAATCAGGTGTTCTGCATCAAATTTGATGCCACACAAATTATTTGTACCACTCCAAAAAATAATTTGTCCACTATGAGATAAAGGAGAACAACAGCCTGATACCTGCAGGCCTGACAACAGGAGATGTATCACTCCTGTAACACCTGTAACATTCAGCAGTCGCCTCATTGTTCTGACACACACAACAAAACTATTGACTAACACTACACACTAACTACACAAGACAACACACTAACTTTAAACTCCAAACACGCTAAACGTCACAAATCTCTCACATCTCAAAATCTCAAAACACCACCGTCACTCTTAACCCCCCCCCTTCCTAAACAACTAAATGCTGCGTTGCCATATCATTTTTTTGATTGGTCGACATGGTACATTTTTCCACCAATAGGAAAGGTTGGGGGTTTTTTGGTTTTGTTTATGCTCACAGGCGGAGAGTGCTTTTGAGCGCTTTCTTTATAAAACACAGTTTTTACCGTTTCTTCCCACAGTAAATATAAACAACGATGGTATTCAGGAAGAAAACAAACGTTGCATATATTTTTTATCATAACTCTGGTTTTACGTGGCCTATCAACACAATTTAAAAACTGGTATAAAGTCCACACGTTTCCGTCAATTGTTCCATCTGTCCTGCTCACATCTCCAGTGGTTGTACACGTTGTCATTAACGTGGCTTCACTCCACATCAGCCATGCGCTTTGCTAGCTAAAACACTGGTGTCGGCACATAAGGACGCTGTCGTAGCCTGTCAACAACGTTGATTTGCTGTGTATATACCAGTCACCGGTCACTTACTGACTCACACTACAAAACAGAATGAATTGTTAACGTATTTATTTTAATTTCAATTCAGGTTAGATGTTTTTTTTTGTGCGCAATGCAGATTTTTTGTGCGCAGAGACCGCGCCAGCAGTGCGCAATTGCGCATGTCGCAGAAGAGGGAACATTGCTCCTGTGTGTCATTTTAAGGTAGGGTAGGGTAGAGCAGCAATCTCGTGCCATGGACTACGCTGGACTCTGCCCTGATGGGGTCTAAATTTGAGTTTGGGCTGATGTTGCCAAGTCCCTCCATTAGGCCCAGGGTTTTGTCCGCTGGGATTATTCATATTTCCCTCTGTCTCTATATTCATGTCCTCGTTTGCTTCTGAAGTAGTGAGGGAGTCAGGGATTTCCCTTTCAGAAGCTGCCTTGCTGTTTTCTTGAATTTCTTCATTTCTCAGGTTTGTACCACCAACCACGTTGTTTTGGGCTTCTAGAAGAGCCAGAGCATATGCCTGAGTAATTGGGCTTCTTGGTGGTTCAGCCACTCTTTTCTGTTTCTGATTTTTTGTTTTCTTGGGTTTCACGACCATTTCCGTTTGTGCTTGTGCCACAGGAGATTTTCTAGGTCTTCCGGGTTGTCCAAGCTCATTTTTTGGTCTTTGCAAAATTCTTATTTTTGGTGTGATGAACCTTTTCTGTGTGTGCTTCTGCCATTGTAGATGCTTCAGCGTTTGCGTCTGCGTTTCTCTGCGTCTGCCTTATCTTTGTTTTAACAACCAGGTTGCTTTGTGTTTCTGCCATCGGAGATTCACTGCAGTTGGCTGAATTTCTCTCTTATTTATGGATTTCTAAGACAAAATGTCATGACATCAGTATGATGTCACAGGCTTTGTGCCTATTGAAGTGTAGTGATTGGATACATTTCAAAATAAACCTAGTGCAAATGCAGGCTTTTATTTTGTGGCATATGCTGAATTAACACTATTAAAGCTACTCTACAGGAATTGCAGTAAAAAGTCAAACAAAAGCAAAATATATGTTTAAAACAAATGTTGTTAAAAAAACCTAACCAAAGTAGAAGACGACTGTTTAGTAGAAAAGTATTTGAAATTTTTTCATAATGTAAACTACGACATGTAGAAAACTTTCATGTTTAGTGAAAGATATTTATTAACACTGTCCAATGAGAGTTACTGAATGTCTGTAGGCAGTGAGATCTTGGTGGTTGCCTAGGCGACAAAATGTCATCACGTACACGGGTATTTTTTTCTATGCGTTTGCACCTTTCGTCCATACATAAATGGCGTTTTCGGTCAGTGAAAACTGAGATTTTTAAAAATTCCTGCCAGGGTGGAGATTTTCAAAAATTCAATTTTTGCGTTTATGTGTGGACGAGGAAAACTGAGAAAACGCAAGCGTTTTTGGCTTTTATGTGTGGATGGGATTTTTTTTTTTTTTTTTGAACAAAAACAGGAAATCGCAGTTTTCAAAAATACCCGTGTACGTGTGGACATAGCTTTAAAAACTCCTGCCAGGGTGGAGAGTTTATGCGTTTATGTTTTTTTGGTTTTGTTTTTAACAAAATTAAAATACAAACAAAATGCACCATACATACATACATTCAGAAAATACAAAATTCAACCTTTGTACAAAGAAAAAGAAGATATAAAGACGGGGTCATAAAAGTTAACAGAGTATTAACTCACTAAATCAAAATCTTCCAAAATGGAAGCAAAAAATGCAGCCTTTTTCTTTTTAAGTAATGTCAAAGATTTAACCAACAGGTTTAGGTCGTTTTTCCAGTGAAGTAAGGTTGGTTTGGTCTTAAAAACAACAACATTTATGTATATATTGCTTACACAAGATTAATAAAACATTAACACCATAATTCACTTTATTTTTCTTCAGAAACACTCCAAACAATATGTTTAAGGTAAATGGGGCACTTTGAATCCCACTCGACTGAGGCCAGGCATCCAACCAAAAGATTTGTATAAAATTGCACAAAAAAATAGATGGTCCAAATCCTCCTCTTCTGTTTCATAAAATACACAATTACCAGTTTCTATCTTAAATCTATCACCAAGGAGCCTATTTGTTGGGTAAATTTTATTAAAAATTTTGAATTGGACTTTCCCTTTAGGAGGGATAGGGAAGGTGATATAATTAGTTCTTATTTTTCAATTTCTTCCTTTTAGAAATCTTTTAATATGTAATTACGTCTAAATAAATTTGGAGAATAAAGACTCCTTAATGAAACGCTTAGAAACATATTATTGCATTTAACATCACAAAAATGAATATCATCTATATATAATTGCCTTAACTTGGAGGAGATGTCCGAATATATTATATCACTTACAACTATGTTCTTAAGTGACAATGGAATGGATTTTGTAACCCGATTAAATTTACTTTTAGAACATTGGATATTACATTTTTGGCAAAAATTGTGATGCCCTAGAACATGTCCCTCCTCATCTACAAAATGAGCAGTTGCCCAAACACCTTTCGATAACTGATCTTTAATAAAAAAATAGATTTTCTATTCATCAGTATATATCTATTGCTCCAAAATCGGCTGTTATGTGGAGTGAAATTAAATCCCCGAAATAAAATCATTTTCATCATTTTCCAATAAAGAAGGACCTGTTCATGGAATTCAGAGAGTTTAACCAGTAGCTTAGTAATTTCAAAGTCACATTTTAGGAGAAAATCGATACCCCCCAGTTTGTTAAAGACCTTACTTGGTATAAGAAACCAAACAGAGTGAGGACTATTTAAGAAGGATTTTAACCATTTAAGTTTCAAAACACCATTCATTATATCAAAGTCAATTGTGTTTTCACCACCTTCAATGTATGGTTTTAACCAAATCATCTTTAGATATATAATGGCACTTATTCCTCCAAATAAAATAAAAATCAAACTATTAATTGTTTTAACAACTTTATTTGATATAGATAAAGAGTAAGCCCGATATATAAATCTAGATAAACTATCCGTTTTGGTTAATAATATTCTCCCAAAAAATGTAATGTCTCTCTGTAACCACTTATTTAAGATATTATTATTTAAAATATTTACTTTTTCTAAGATTTTGTGATCTCTTGAAATTGTGATGCCCAAATATTTCACCTCCCCCTTCATCTTTATATCATACAGTAATTGTTAATAACCCTCCTTTAATGCCAATAGTTCACATTTATTTAAATTTAACTTAAAGCATGTTTTTGAGAATGTAGTGATTATTTGTTTCACCAGAGGAATCTGATGTTCATTTTTAAAGATAAGAGTAGTGTCATCCGCAAGTTGACTAATTATTAAAAATTATCCATAATCTCAATTCCCGCAACATTGCTGTTCTTAATTAGAATTGCGAGCATCTCCACAACCATTATGAATAATAACGAAGAGCTTCCACACCCTTGCCCGATTCCTCTTTGGATGCTAAATCATTTAAAAGTGCCATAGCCTAATGACACAATAGTCTATTCTAGATTTACAAGCTCCATTTGGTTTAAACCAGGAAAAGCTCTTAATTCCTGGATTTCTTACTCTCCAAATATCTGTCAAATTATTATTTAACAAAAATTCTCCAATTAGGTTATTTTTTTGTGGTCTACCTGTTCTTGAGGGCCATCTATCAGTCCATTCATCAGGCATCATATTCCAATCGCCACCCATAGCCACCCGCTATCCAATGAATGAGTCTCTTGTAGAAAAATAGTTTGATTTTTGACCTTTGCAGTACAAAAATAAGGCCTTTCTTTTTACAGATTCTTTTAAACCCCTAACATTTAAGGAACCAAAATAAATGTTAACATTTAACATGAACTATATGCAGAATATCAGTCACCACTAGAAAAAAAAAATAAAGCAAGAAGAAAAAAGTACTGAAAGCCGAGCTCCTCAGACAAGTTTCCACTATTTCAGTTCTTGTCATTTTTAGTACTCCCGTGTTTCCTCAACTTTTGCGTCCATCAATGAAGGCATGTGGACCTCGAAAGTAGGCTCGTTTACCCGCACGTCTTGCCTCCTCCACCAGAGGCCATAGGCGCTGTCGATCTTGTATGTACTCCTGCGGTAACATCTCTGCGAAGATGCCTTCTTCCTTGCCAACTGAAGAATCTTTGGTGCGCTTCCACAATTCTTCTTTGATTCGCCTTTGTATGAATAGAATAATAATGTTTCTGTTTCTGCCATCAACTCGTTTCCCTAAGCGATGGACAATATCAACGGCCTCTTCTAAGTTCAATTCAGGGGCAATCTTCTGGAGTGTTTCCAAAACTTTCACTCTAATGTTCTCGTCTTTGTTTTCCTTCACCCCTTTCGGTTTTAAGCACCACCTCATTCGGTAGCGTTTTTATTCTCTTACTCTTCTTTTCAAGTCGCCATTTTCTTTAAGCAGCTGTTCATTCGTGTTTTCCAGTTTAGCAACTTTCATTTTGCAATCAACTATCTCTGCAGTGTTAAACTCTACAGCCTTAGCCAAGCTGGCAACCATAGCTGCACTTTGTCTGTTTTGTTCCTTGATATCTTCCAGTTGTGTTTCAAATTTCTTCTCGACTCCCAGAATGGCTTCAAAAATTGTTTTATTGGAGATATCATCTTCCTTCTCTGAAGATTTTGTTCTTTTCTCCTCTGGTGGTTGTTGTAATGGAGTTGGCGGCGCTGAGTCTGCTCCACATTCTCGTTTGTTTAGGCCCACATTATAATAATAATAATAATGGATTGGATTTCATATAGCGCTTTTCAAGGCACCCAAAGCGCTTTACAATGCCACTATTCATTCACTCTCACATTCACACACTGGTGGAGGCAAGCTACTGTTGTAGCCACAGCTGCCCTGGGGCAGACTGACAGAGGCGAGGCTGCCATATCGCTCCATCGGCCCCTCTGGCAGCTTCGATGCTAGCATAGCCATAATCACTGACTTTAGCATGCGAAGACGTCTTAGCATTGGAGTTTGATGGGACAAATTGCAGCTTTGCATGCTTAATAATCTTTTGGGCATCCATGGTTGTAATTCAAGTGGAGGGAGAACAAAGTTACTTAGCAAATTTTACTGTCTTTTGGAGCTCCTGAAAAAACACGACTGTTCAAGCCACCATCTTGGTGCCCTCCCTCGTTTAGCCGTTTACGTGTGGACGAGGAAAACTGAGATTTGGTCATGCAATGTCAAAGGTGTGCGTCTTCTTTGATGTGACGCTGTGCGCCACGTTATTGTTTACATGAGATTATTTCTACAATGACGGATAGAGAAACAATACTGTTGCTGTTAATCTGACTATCTGCAGTTTTTACACACTTACATATACACACGTAGTTACTGTCCCTCCATTTACAAAGACAGAGGCGTCAGAGTGAACTTCGGACGTGGCTTCTACATTCAACACAGCCGCTGTCACAAGTCAAATCCCGACATCGGTTTTGAATAAATGTACTTTTCTTTAAAAAAAAATTTAATTAATGTATGCAGTATGCATTTAGTTAGTTTATTCCTAAGTTGTAAGTCTACACCAACCAAAATACTGCCTTTAGTTATCAACATTTGAAATGTTGAAGGCACTTGAAAAGTGAAGCGAGATCGATCAACTGCAGACCAGACAACAAACGACGGAGGCACCAGACGAATGCAATCAAACGATGAGTTTATTGACACCGGAGAACAACCATCAGCATATGGCCTGTTTTGCTCTGACAAAAATACATTGGGTTCTGGTTTTATAGCATAGAGGATCACACCCCCACATACACGTCAATACAGGTCAAAAATACATTGTGTACAGTCATTGTTTACAGACAAGGGTACATCTTGTACAGCTCTAATAACTATAAACAGACATATAACTTCTCTTTTTGATAACACCTTCCTTTTAAGGTAATAACTTCAAGCTTCAGGGCCTCTAAGGGCTAATAATTGACCCTCGTCATCAATCACTAAGTAGACAGAATTGGCGCAGGTCTCAAAAAAAGAAGCAGAAGACACTTGGGCCTTCGCTCAGGCCTGCTACTAGATTTATGTGTATTGTAAGCATGCATGCAATTAACCTGCTATGTTCTCATCTTCCCTCAACATGTATCACCTGGACACTCTCACCAGTGAAGCTTAAAACCCTTTTGGATAGAACATCAACTCTAAACAAGCACAGATATGCAATGTGTATAAAATGAACTCTACCTGTGAATAGAATGAATGTGATGACAAACATATTCAATGCAATATGAACCCTGTAAGAAATATTACTGATAAAATAATACTGTAGAACATGTTATTAATGCATTTATCATAAGACAGATTATATGGTAGCAATAAAAGAATCTCTAAATCCCAACAAAAGTAACACAAAATTATCTGCCATTCCAGGAAAACCAAAATTTTTTGGAAGTACTTAAGGTTTTGTGAGGGTACAAAACCTTGTTTAGTCTTTCCCTCCCAGGCTGCTAGACTTCTGATTGGCCAACATTTCGTTTTTAGCGTTGACATGTGGACGGACATAGTTTTTCAAAACTGCGTGTGTGGACGGGATTTTTTCTTTTAAACAAAAATGGAAAATCTCTGTTTTCAAAAATACCCGTGTACGTGTGGACGTAGCCTCAGTTTCATTGCTGAATCTAAGAAACAACAGGCTGTAGATGGGGACTTTAATAGAAAAATCTGTATATATTTAGCATAAGATATGAATCATTCATTTCACTAATCCAAGTATGCAAACTAAAAATCCCGGAAGAGCTTATAAGACCACAAACACTGTTGAGGTCCAGTTCACTGGACTTGCCTGTGGATATTTTTCCTCTTTCTTACTTTTTGCCTGTTGTTGCCTCTGATTTTTTGTGTCTTCCAGCTGTTATTATCCAGACTTTGAATTTATTATTTGATTTGCTTATAAAGAGTACTTGAGTGTTTTGAAAGGTGTCTATTAAAACTGTATTAAATGTATGTATTACATTTTTTTAAATTACAATACAAATTTAATGCCACAAACTTGTCATATACATCGGTGAGTTTATGTGCACAACATTATGCACATGTGGTCTGTGCATGTACACACATGAAGATTTTGACATAACAGCATCTATGAAAGTGTTTATTTTGTAGAAGTCACAACTCAAACCTCGACTAGAAAACTGTCTAAAAGAGTGGCTCAAACTACTTTCAATATTTAAACTGTCATTTGTAGTTTTTCTAAGCAAAATCCGCAACTGTTAAGATCCCATCAATACAGTCCAAATCAAAAGTTAAGACCACTTGAAAATGGCAAAAAATCATATTTTACACGATTGTATCTTAAAAAGGTCCAGGTAGAGCTTCAACATGCAAAGAGAAGAAATGGGAGCATGCAATGCTCACAAAAAACAATGCTTTAACTGAAACTTCTGATCGGGACTATATTTGTTGATGCTGTCTCCGCTTAGTGAACAGCAGCGCCCGCTGAAGTTTGTGTGTAGAAGTGAAAAAGGCACCTGGAATTGCATAAATAGATTTTGGGGATTTTGTGCAAGATTGATGATTATTACTTACTTACATTACTTCACATGTCAATATTCAAATCTGATTCTCTTTGCTCTGACTGGTGTCCACTGTCTTTGAGTAAGTGTGAGAGTGTGCCTCCACATCCTGGAAGGCAGTCTCGAGCCAATTCAGGATGGATTTGCGGATTTCTTTCTTGAAATCTTGTCCCATGAACACATACAGCAGTGGATTCAGGCAGCTGGTAAAAAATGCCAAACTTCTAGTAAG
Organism: Oreochromis aureus; assembly: GCF_013358895.1. Lineage (NCBI taxonomy): Eukaryota > Metazoa > Chordata > Actinopteri > Cichliformes > Cichlidae > Oreochromis > Oreochromis aureus. Next base: position 6,231,226 of record NC_052952.1, on the reverse strand, counting down.
AGGATTCCCAACAGCAATGACATAGACTAACGTTTTATTTGGAGCAGCAGCTCTGAATTTCACCAGCTCAATAAGACTCATGATGTGAAAGGGAGCCCAGCACAGAAAAAAAGTGATGATAATGGTAGCAATGATCTTGAGGGGGCGACTTGACTTGCTGGCCAGGACACGGTTTCGTCTGAGACGCTGGATGATGACAGCGTAACAGGAGACAATGACAGTGAAGGGAACAACAAAAAGCAGGAAGAAACGAGTGATGATCATGGCCTGATGACGAAACTTTTGCATCTGAATAACAGACGGTAATTCATAGTTATCAGAAATAGCATAGCTGTTGAAGCAGAGGATTTTGCCTTTCTCAGACACTTTCTCAGTGTTCCTGAAGAAAAAACATGGAGCGCTGAGAATGAAAGCCAGTATCCAAACACAGAGACTCACACAGGACGCCTTACGCAGATTTCGGTGATTCTGAGCCCACACGGGCCACACGACAGAGACGCATCTATCCACACTGATCACCACCAGAATGTAGACACTAGCAAACATGTGCAGAAAGAGCACCATGGTGTTCAGCCTGCACATGATCTTACCAAAGGGCCAGTGCATCCCCAAAATCTTGTATGCCACATTCAAAGGCAGATATGCTGCAAAGATGAAGTCAGCCACAGCAAGGTGGAGGTACCAAACTGTGTTAACAGTTTTCTTCATTTTGAACCCAGTGACCCAGATAACCACTCCATTCCCAAGCACACCAAGGAGAAAGATCAGGGAATAAACAATGATAGACATGGTGTTGAGAGACTGCTTCAACCCGGGATACTTAAATGTATGGGCATTCCCATCAGGTAGAGCAGTTGTATTGATTTGATTGAGGGAGTTTGTGGTTGACTCCATCATTGTCTTGAGACCTACGACATAAATGTAATTAAAAGTCATTTTTAATTTTTTATACATTTTATACTTATATTTAATTTTTATATTAATAAATTACAACTAGATGTTTAATCTTTGAAAGAAACACTTAGACCTTGGTCATTTTGCTCCTTTGCACTGACTGGACCATGATAAATATGTGCTCGGATCACGTAAAATGCTTTTTTTTTTTTATGTTTTCAACTGTTGGTAATGTTCAATAAAAATATTTCATCCATTCCAACGTGCTTTAAAGAAAGCCTTAATTTCAACATTTTACAGTATTTTACTGTATTACAAGCAACAAGTTTCACAAAGTCAAGTTACCTAATGTTAATTAATTAGCGTAATTTATTATTTAAATCAAAATATATCTGTATCTGCAGAGTTTAGTGGTTAACATTTTTGCCTAACAGATCATGCAGCAAAATAACAAAGGTTATGTACCTTAAGTAAAGTTGCCTTGTTGGTTTTGGATGGACTGATTGTAGAAAAATGCCTAATAAAGATTTGACAGGTTAATATAACTCTGTGCAAGGGGTGGGTGGATGTTCTGTTGTTGTCACTGTATCATTGCAAAATCATTATAAAAAAGGCTGTTGAGTTTCTCTGCAGGCTGAAGATGACTAAATTTGGATATGTATATAGTTTGTATTGCAACAGTATGACTGTAGAATTTTGCAAAGTTGTGAAACTCTGAGGTTAACTGTTTTGTTTTTTCACGTGTGTGGTAAGTATCAAGTTTTGTTTGAAACTCAGAGAGACCAAAAGAACTAAACTGTACAAGCCTTGTACAGTTAAATCATCTTCTTAATGCAAAGGAAAGAAAAATAATAAATCCACACAAAACTCAAAACACTGGGTCAAAGACTACGCAACGTGACAGTGATAGTGCTTACCATTGATAGCTGACCTATTTCAGATTTCATGTTGTGTTAAGGCACAAACTTTAAAACCATCCTCTGACCTCTCTTCTTCATGTGCACCATGTATCATCATTCTTATGCTGTTTTACCATTTCACAGTATGGAGATTCTCCCATGATCTCTGAAAGATGGGCAGGTGCCTGGATTTTTGAGGACTGGGGGGGACATAGTGTGTAGTTACTCTGCTAAGTCACTGTGTTTGAGTCACGTTGAGAAAAGTAATCAAATTTCATCCTAAAGGAATGACAGTATTTTTTTACTACTGTCAAACATAAAAATTGGTAAAATTGTACCTGAACAGTATGGCAGAGGAAGTATAAACTACAATATTGTAGTCTTTGGAGAAGCACCTCATGTAGTTTTGTTACTTTGTGTTGACGGAACCATAAAAGTAGGTTTTCAGTTCAATAAAGAAATAAGAATTACAATATGAAATTATTTGTGGGCAATGCCATACACGGTAATGGTGGCTGTCTGATGCTGGGTGAGAAGATGAATTTTACTATTGATTGTGCAGTGGATGGGTAATTTCACTGAGTGGAAAACTACATGTTTTCTTAAATCAATAAAATAAAATAAAATAAAACAAAGAAAAGTTTTACTAGGTCTGACTGATTGTTACCGAAAAACAAAAGTATATAATAAATCACAGTTCATCAACAAATGCATCATCTATCACCGTTTTTCTGTTTTAATGTTTTTATCTTTTCATTTTTTGAAAACTTTAAATCTTTTCATTTTACTTGTTCATTGTATACAGAGCAAATAGCTGTTGTTGTTGATGAAAGCACAGTCCTGATCAAATCCATATGGAAAAGATATATATAAATCTTATAAAGTTTGTATCTGTCTTGTGTGAAACTTGTATGAAAAGCATACAAGAGTGAAAACAGATATAAGATCCCTTGAAAAATTATATAAATGAAACTTGTATGTTTTGGATACTTACTAAAACAATATATGAAGGTAATGAGAAAGTGGTCACTTTCATGAGTAAATCATATAAGCCTTATATGATTCACTATATGAAGTAGGCCACATCTTATGCAAGTCTTTTATAAGTTTTTACTATTTCATTTCCATATGGGAAAATTTAAGACCACTTGAAAAAGGGCAAAAAAAAAAATCATATTTTGCATGGTTGAACCATGAGCTTCAACACGCAACAAGAAGAAATGGGAGTGAGACAAAACATTTTTTTGAGCATGCAGTTTATTGAAAACAATGCTTAAACTGAAACAGGCTGCAGCCCCATAACCATCACACGGGGGTTACAGGGTTTTTTTTACCGGAAGCCCACACACACGGACCAGTACCTCCTCTTTGACTCCCACCACCACATATTGGGAGGGTCCACCATCAAATCCAGAACAAGAGCATCCCAGCATTGTGACAAAGTGGTTAGGCATGAACTCATTTACCACTTGTCCCTTAACCATATTGATAATTTATTTCCTTGTTATTTTACAGTCAGCCATAATGCTTTAATTTAGACATTGCTGGTGTAACTTTGCTTAACACACACTGTCCCGGGTTTGTTTGTGGTAGCAGTAGTTACATCCTTTACATCCATGCATATGTTTTTTAAAGCAAACACTACTAACTAGTGATGGGTCCAGCAACACTGACGCACCGGCGCTTGTATCAAGCTCACAGAGTGAAGCCTGTGTCGGTGCGTGCGTCGCTTTAAGAAAAAGTCACGTGATCGATACAGCTACTGTATCGCTCATTGCCAACGCGCCAAACTGTGTTTAAAAGGTACCGCATCCGCATCTGTCAACGGAACGAGTCGCCACCAAAAACCACAAAATTACTCTCGCAAAGATAAATAAAATACACATCTCTCCATAACAAAATGGAGCTCGAAAGAGAAAGAAAAAGAAAAAGAAATGTTTCTGCTGTGTGTGATCATTTTGATCTTTTAACTGCAAATAGTTTGTCTGTCTTTGTTTCAGTGTAATCTATCAGAATAGGAAAAACAGCAATGTGACCTGCAGTGTAAATTATTTCATTTTATGCAATGTCGCATCTGTTCTGCATGGAGCTTTCTTACACAAACAAAAGCACCTCCTCAGTGTTTAGGCATTACAGAGCCAAACGTGAAAATGAGGCGACAAACACACCAAGAATCAACACAAGTAGGCCTATATTGACACTGAACAGCTTTATCATCATTTTTTTTATTAATATGTGTTTTATTATTTTGAAATCAAGCATCTAGGAAGAGTGTTCTGGACCAGGCAGTCCTGAATTTTATTATAAAGGACTGTCAACCCCTTAGTATTGTGGAGAGTGTCGGAGAGAAAAATTCCGAGATCAGAGGATCCTTTAACGTACTGGGGGAATAGGAAGACGTCTTATCAGAACCTTTTCCACCTGGCTTCACAGTTTTTGTGAACCCCAGCTTCAGCTATGCCTGTGAGTTTTCCAAAGCTGGGGAAATGGTGTCAAAAAAACCAAAAAAACCAAAACGCAATAGACTGAATGCAAAAACATTGGATAAACTTATTTTTCCGAATAGAAATTTATAATAAACTCTGAGTCAATTACATTTAAATGGGTAATATTATATTCACAATACTTTCATTTAATTTTCACTTAATGTAATTCACAGTATATTTTAAAGATTTCTACAATATTTGCAATGTAAAACATATAAAATGATTCCATGGAAAGTACAATACCTTACAGTGTACAAGTATGACTAGGTCATTGAATCAGTGTCTGTTGCGAGTCTCAAGTAAGTTGCCTGCAATGATATTTAAGGTCCAGCAGGTGTCAGTATGGCGCAAAACAGCAACACTGTGTCGACACAGTATCGATACAGTTTGGAGAATGTGCTGAAACGCTTCACGAGGCCTCATCTACCCATCACTACTACTAACCATGAGGTCATTAGAATTTTCTTCTGTTCACAGGCAAATGTCTGGTAAATTATGTTTCTTTATGTTGCTTTGGTTATACTTACCATGTTTGTCCATGTTGTTTATTCAGGTCCTATATTTAAGACAGGTATATGGGAAGGGCCGCCCCAGTACTTCCTGTTTATATAGGGTCATGAGGTCATTGATTGCATCATTGGGTGTAACCAAATGAAGGGTTTTTCATTTTGTATAGTATTGTTTATTTTCTTTAAAGTAGACTTTTGAGTTATATTGTATGCAGTGTTTTACTTTTCAAACCATTTAGCTGAGTAAATAAGTTTGTCAACTTCATGCATAATCTTATTCCTGTTCTTTGTTTAGAATTATATTGTTTGGTCTGACCCATTTGTTTCAATGGTAGAGACTAACGAGGTCAGGTGTGGGCAAAGTCCTGTATAAAGCAAGTGGGATTTTTGCATACCAGGTTGATTGTTTTATGGTAGAATGGAGATGATAGAAATAAAGTATACGTGGAGGAAACTTAAATGGTCTGCTGATGCTATTTATTTATCACCTTCCTTGCTGCTTAAGTTATGCTACCTCACAAATGGTGGCAGCAGTGGTTCCAGGCCAATAGGTGATAGCAATGCAGAAATCAACCAAGTCAAGGAAACCGCAAGGGCCAACAGATTTTCCCCCAGAGGAGGCCCAAGAGGATGGCAACCTGCCAGAAGCTATGGGTGAGCACGGCACCAAAGCACAAAGTCTCTCTGAGCCCTCAACTTTATTAAAAGGCTTGATGAAGCAGCATGCTGACCGTGAAGCAAAATGGGAGCAGGACAGACAACGCCAGGATGAACGGTGGCGGAGAATGCAACACCAGTTCAGCCAACTGCAGCAGGAGGTCCAGTCGGAGCGCCGGGAGCATCAGATGCTGTTGGAAGGTGCAGTAGCTGATTCCGGAATGAATCTGAACCCGTCAGTGCAGCAAAAGGTGCAGCAACCTGTTCAACAGAGAGGAAACCCCCCTGAATCATCCGCAGCACCACAGTCATCCAATCTGGGCAGAGTAAGCGGTTGGAAAGGCCCGAAGATGCAGCCCTATGGTGAGGATGAAGATATTGAACATTATTTAACCACTTTTGAGAGGATTGCAACAGGATTTCAGTGGCCACAAGAAGAATGGGCACTCCATCTAGCTCCACTTCTTACTGGTAAAGCACGTGCTGCATATGTTGCTATGGACACTGAAGAGACAATGGACTATGATAAAGTAAAAACCGCTGTTCTTGAAAAATTTCAGACTGAGACTTACCGAATGAGATTCCGCGACATGACGGTGAAGGACGATGAGACACCCAAAGAGCTGCGAACGCGCCTTAAAGACCTGTATGAAAAGTGGATGCTGCCAAAGGAGAAGACAAAGGACCAATTAGAAGATATCATAGTGATGGAACAGTTTCTCAGAGTTCTTAACCCAGAGCTTAGGACCTGGGTGAAAGAGCGCAACCCCACCACTTTAAAAGAAGCTGCAGAGATGGCAGAGGCTTTCCTTGCAGCCTGACGCCCACAAAAAGGGTACATGGTAGGAAAACCCAGTTCAGCCCCTGTATTTGTGGGTAAGTCAGGGGATGGGAATGGGTACAGAGCCCTAAACAGGCCCAAACAAAGTTCTCCAATCACTAGCAGTAGCCATGGTAGAGAAGTGTGTGTGGTATATCATTCCTGTGGTCAAGCAGGTCACTTTAAGGCAGATTGCCCAGGTCAGCAAGTCAGTAAGACTTACATGTGTCTTTCACCACAGTGTTCTGACTTGCTAGAGGAAGAAACTGAGTCTCTAGTACCCTCCAGTAATCAGGAGCACAGTATCTGTGTTTTCATTGAGGGAAAGTCGTGTGTTGCCCTCTTGGATTCAGGCAGTAGCCGCACACTTGTCAGGCAAGATTGTCTCCCTAGTGACTAGGGATGGTACTTTTGAAACGGTGCCGGTGCTTAAACGGTGCTCGAACCGGTGCTTAAAGAATAAAGAACACAAACTTTGTCCAAAAACCTCTTATGTTTTTATTTTTCGCAGTCATTTTTTTTCAGCAAAATGATAACAAAGTTAGACTTTTCTGTCGATACAACATAACTTCTTTGGTTGGAACCAGTGCTTAAACAATTGAAAACACAAACTTTGTCATGAAACCTGTCATGTTTAGTTGTTGTTGTTGTTTTTTTTTTTTTTTGTGTTTTTTTTTTTTTTTTTTTTTTTTTTTTTTTTTTTGTAAAAGATAATCATATTAGCCTTCTCTGGAGCTGTACGGCATCACTCTTGGCTGATGGCATGCCCAGCACAAGAGAAAACTCTTTTAGACGGCGCTGATGAGGCTGGGACACACAAGTATTTTTCTGATAGGGCAGATAAATTGGGCAGTGTATCCCTCTTACTCCACCACCAGGCCACAGGGTCTTGTCCAGAGGTAATTCCTGGCAGTCTTTTGTATATTTCAAGCTCCTTCTGTACCTGCTCTGTGATTGAGAGGACTCTACCCGCTTGAGAAGCAGCCTGTTGAAGCTCTCTGTCCTCATCCTCAAACAGCTTTTCTAAGGGTGACTTCTGGACCTTTCTTAGCTGAAAAACAAAAGAAGTGTGAGGTTTGCAAAATAAATAAAGATCAATTTTAGAATGTAGTGGTTGTGTTAGAAAAAATCTGAAATTACATATTTTTCTGGCTTGTCCATGTCAGCATCATCCACCTCGCTGTGTGCTTTGAGGTCCTCGGTGGGAGGCTATGAACACATAGATAGTAAAAGAGCATTCCTTCAACTTATAAACTACATGATGCAAAAGGACAAGATTGTACACACAGTGAAAATACCTGTGCAACTGCTGCTGTGGCATTTGCAACTGCTGCCTTCTCCAACCTGTCCCAGATGTCAGTAGCTGCCTCACCATCTAGCCTGCCTTTAAAACGTGGGTCCATCATTGTGGCCTCCTTCAGAAATTTCTGAAGGTTTTCATCCTTTAAGTAAAACAAGATATAACATAGGAGCTGATACTGAAAAAAGGTAACCCTATTTTTCATGAGCATTGATATTGTCTGCAAATACCTGATATCTTTTCTGCAGACTACCCCAGACTTTCTTTTATTGAAGAGGTGAAAACACTATCTTCATCACATCGTCTGAAATGTGCCTCCAGCTTGGCCAGGATGGGGATGATTTGGCTGCATGTGGGTGACTTGTCACTTGACACACACATGGTTGACGTGTACAGGACTTGCATGCACTTAATAAACTCCTCTGCCTTCATTAAATCAGTGTGCATGAACCTTTCTAGCCTGTTGAAAATTATTCACAATGTTAAAGGTAACTGACGTAATTTAGCTCTTACAAGTGATGCTCATGTCATTCACTCACTTGTCCTTCTCCATAGGCTTCCTCAGCCGTTGATCCAGAGCAGCTGCCTGGATTGCATCAAACTGCTCCATAAATCTCTCCACCATCAGGAAGAGAGAATTCCAGCGCGTCTTAACGTCAAGAATGACATTATGCTCTGGCAAATCTAAAGCACAGACACAAACATATTTTAAATTACTATAAAAAAGGTAATATGAATAACAATACTTCTTGATATGTAACTGCATACGCTACTTACTCAGGATTTGCTGCTTTTCTCTGAGCACAGTTTTGCTCAAGGATGAACGTTTGAGCCACACCACAACTGAACGGATTCTGGCACACCAGCTGGAAACTGCAGGAATGTCATACACCTTTTGTCCTGCCAGGTTGAGGGTATGAGCAAAGCATCCCACTTTTAAAAAGTCCAAATTTTTCAAAGCAACATCCATGTTGCTGGCATTGTCTATAGTGGCAGCAGTTATTTTCCCTCCCAAGTGAAATTGCCCCACAACGCTTGATATTTCTTTAGCCACAACTGGACCTGTTTGTGACTCATAAACTGCTTCAGTGCTAAGCACATTCTGCTTTATTTTGCCTTTGTAGATGTAGTGAACAGTGACTGTGAGAAAATGGTCCTGAGCAATACTGGTCCATCCATCACAGGTGATACCGACCTTGTTAACCTGTGCCAAATTCTGGATGAGGTTGCTTTTCTCCATGGAATACCAAGCAGGTATAAGTGTGTTGGATAGATCATCCCTGGATGGGAGCTGATACCTCGGATTAAGGGCAGAGGACATCTCCTTGAATTAAAAAAATAAAAACTAAATTTATAAAAAGAAAGTGTTTTTGACTTGAAATTTAATTCTTTTTTCCACATAAAATAAATAAAACATATAAACCATCTCCCTGAATAAATAGAAAATACATTTGAATTTTAATTAGATTTTTTTCTACCAGATAAAAAATTAAAAATAAAAACATATAGCTCACCCTTTATTCAAATATAGTTTACCTATAAACACCTAATTACATATTTACACCAATAATTTAGAAAACTCTTACAAAGCTAAGCAGCTATGAACATATTAACTTATACAGTATTATACAGTCTATAAGATACTATTTTTTTATGTCAGAGTAATACAACATTTTTCACCTGAATGATGGTGACTCCACCGTTGAAAATGGATGGAGATCTTTGACTTTTAATTTTGTCACTGCCCTATGAATTTCGTTCACTTTTTCTTTGGTCATTTTAGCCTTTTTGGCCAGGGTGAAGGGAGTATCTGCCATCAAACAAGAAGACAGCCGCATGTAACTACGACGGTGTTTGCTAGTTCACCTTACATGCATTAATTTTACAACGTGGTTAGCCTACTCAACTTAAATTACACACGAACAACATTAAGCTACTCACCCAGAATGGCTGCTGCTGCAATCATCATCATCAGTTATCATTTCTGCTACACTGACAGGGCTAGGGCCCGGACTCTCCTCTTTGAGTTCTTGGGGGATGTTGCTAACTCCGAGAACAGGCACCACACCCACAGTGGATGTGGTCAGTGTGAGGTCTTGCTGCAAGCCATGAAATGCGGTGCATTTCTCGGCTTTTAAAAAAACGCTATGCGTCGGCAGGTGTTTCATTAGATTCGAGGTGTTACCTCCTTTGCACATTATTACCTTAACCCTCTCAGGCTCAAATTAAGTTTTAGTTACAGGAAAAATCTGATATTTGGGGAAAATTATCAAAAAAAAAAAACCACTCATAAAATATGTATGTGGGGTAATCAGGTTGTTAGTGTTTTAACTGTTGCAAATCTGCAACGCCTGCCTTGAGAGGGTTTGCAGGCTGCTGAGTTTATATCTTTTGCTGTGAAGTACAGCCACACTCTCGAGCGCTTCGCCTTCGGCATTTTAGCTCTGCTCTAAAAGAACGTACGTACCTGGGCCCGCCTACTATCCTTGGAAAGGTAAAATGATTGGCTAGAATCCAAAGTGTATGACATCTCAGGAAAAAAAATGCACCGAAATAAAGCACCGAAATGTGCGCTGCTTTTCAGTCTGGTTACTACCGTTTATGTCAGAACCGGTGCCATAATGGCACCAGATACCGGTACCCATCCCTATTAGTGACACCACATTTTGTGGTAAAGTGAAAGTCTGGTGTGTTCACAGTGATAATGTTGATTATCCTATTGCCAACGTTTGCCTTCAAGTTGAATGAAAAGGAGCACGTACTTACAGTTGGAGTAATGGTTAAACTTCCCTACCAGATACCAGATGCAGAAGAATCTGCATGTTGCATGTGAAGGTCTGCTAGTAGTCACTAGGTCTGGTAATAAAGCTTCTCAGTCAGAGCCAGGTTTGAGTGAGTTGCCCTTGCCCTTTGCAGACAGTGAAATTCCGGATATTGACAGACTAAGTAGGCCGCATTTAAAGAAAATTAAAATGCAGAGAAGACAGGAAAAAGTGAGGGGGACAGAAATTGCTGAGTCACTTCCTGAACCAGAGATTGATGAGCTCCTGGTTGTCCCGAGCAATACTGTCCAACTCCAAAGGGAGGACCCCTCTTTAGCACCCCTGTTTGCTAAGAGCACGCAAGAATCAGCACAGATTACAGACAGAGTATGGGAAGTATTCATTGTTAAGAACGAACGACTGTATCGTCGTAGCAAAGTTGCTGACCAGTTGGTTGTTCTCAAAAGCTTAAGGTCTGTAGTCTTGCAGTTGGCTCATTCAGTTCCTTGGGCAGGCCATTTAGGACATCTTAAAACCTTTTCCAGAATTGTAACTCGCTTTTTTTGGCCACAGTGTCAGTTGACAGCCCTGAGTAGGAAAGGAGACAGAGCCCCACTCATTCCTATGCCTGTGATAGACATCCCCTTTTCCATAGCTGGACTGGCCATCGGGCATACCGGGCATTTGCCCGGTGGGCCGCTGGCGATTTTTTGTTTTTATGGGCCGATGGATTTTAAAAAAAAAATTTTTTAGGAAGGGTATATATAATGAAAGGTGTTGGATTGGCCAGTTGGTCATGATCAACTCTGGGCTGGACCAATTACAGCCGAGGAGGCCGGATGCACCCTCCCCCTTGTTTAGCAATCTTATAGACGAACTAAAGAAAATGGAGAACAAAAAAAGGAAAGGAGGTGTTTATGAAAATATCACTAAATCTGTCATTTATTAATTTTAATATTAATTAATGATCATGTCTCACCTCTAGTGTTCTTGGTCTTAATTTAAGGTTTCTACCATGTGTTGTACATTCGGGGTTAACTCGACCAAGCAGTCTTTTTGTTTCCGCTATGTACTGTTTAAAATCCAGAATAGGGAGGATGGTGTAGGTTTAAGTTTATTAGATTGATACATATATACCAACAAGGCAGTGTACATCAAAGCAGTTGTTTTCATGCAAAGGCTTTATGGTTTTCCTATAGTGATTGACAGATCACGTGACTTTTCGCGCATTGCATGCCAGGAACTCGTGTCAAAACAATCCAAGTACCGCATCAAATGCAAGCATTTGCAGCACCGCAAAACGTTCATTCTCCGGTTCCAGTACCTTCTTGGTTTTTCTTTGCCGCACAAAAAAGGAATGTACAAAACTAAGGAGAACAATGCCGGTCCGTACAAAGACAGACTCGACGAAAAGGCAAAGAAAAGATATGAGGAAAAAATCAAAGGAGTGAAAGGGTCAGACCCTTACGAGCACACAGAGTGGACAAAAGATGTTTGCGTGCTGCCCAACTTTCACCACGCTCAGATTTATAATTATACGGTTCTTGGTGTGAGTGCATACACTCATGAAGTTTTTAGTAACTTCAGGTCACTGCGACAAGCCCAGGTACAGTTTACCGATGGATGGGTACAGGACCTTGAAATGCACCGTGTAGAACGAAAGACCATCCTACCAACAAAAGTAAGTTTACCAGTCTCACAAATCGTCGTCATATATACAGATTCGTTAACCGTTTATTAATATAACCTTTGAGCTCAACGGTAATTAATTAGTAGTGGAAATAATTTCTGGTGCGCATTACAGAAATGTAGCAGTGACAGTAATATTGTATGTTGTAATCGCACTGGACAATTAGTGATACAAAACAACTGTTTTATCCTGTGAATAAAAGTATATGTTTTTGTCAATATACCATGGTAATAACAGAAGCGAAACGCAATATTGTGTCAGGACAATTCACTATTTATGCACAATAAATAAAGGAGCATAGCGCGACAATTTCTGTTCAGCGCCAGACTTGCTTGTAACCTATATCACCAATTATGTTAAGAAAAATGACGTATTAACTACTACAAATCACTGACCTTTGTGGGAATGCTTGGAGCAGACTAACATGTGAGCTGGAGTGTTCTGAGACATTATATTTGGTATATCCAGAACATCCGTCGGCTCTTACTTCGGAAACATGGCTTAAAAATTTTCTCTTCAACGACGTAATCCGATAAAAAAAAAACGATCTCTTTACCCGTCGGCTTCCCGTGGCTGTCATGCCACCGGCTATTGCAGTTAATAATACAACAGCTTCTTGCCATTTTTGTGTTTCTTTTTATCGCTGTGTAACTGAGTTCAATTGAAAGCCTGCGTGCGCTAGTACCTCTTGCCACAAGTTCCCAGAATCCTTGCGGTTTTACCCTGAATGACGTCACATTTTCAATCTCTATCTTGGTGGGCGGTCTCTAGTCAAAATGCCCGGGCCGATTTTTTGTCCCAGTCCAGCCCTACCCTTTTCTCGTGTTGCCATGGATATTGTCGGCCCATTGGAGAGAAGTACTTCAAGGGATAGGTACATTCTAGTGGTTTGTGATTATGCAACAAGGTATCCTAAAACTTTCCCATTGAGAAGGGTCAAAGCCCACCAAATAGCTAATTGTCTGATACAGATGTTTTCAAGGGCGGGTATTCCCAAAGAAAACTTGACAGATCAAGGATCAAACTTCACTTCTAACCTGTTGAAGGAAGTCTACAAACTTCTGGGAATTACCGGAATCAAAACGAGCCCCATCCACAAACTGATGGACTTGTTGAGAGGTTTAATAAAACCCTGAAATCAATGCTGAGGAGGTTCGTAAGAGAATCAGGAAAAGACTGGGATCAATGGCTTCTATTTTTGCTCTTTTTTTATTCTTTTTTCTTTCTTTTTTTTTTTTGTCTGTCCCATTTGTTTCTTTAGCCGTCAGAATTGTTGTCTGAAGACCAACAAGGATACCAAATGGATTTATTTTGCCAAATGGATCATCATGGCATTGCCGTATTGGTCCATTTGATCAAACTTTGTTGTTATTATTTATTTTATTTTCAGTTGTTACAGATGGGACAGACATGACTGGGGGATAGGACAGGGAGAAAGAAAGAGAGGAAGGAAAAGAAAAACAGAAGGAAAAGGGACAGTGAGAAAGGGCACTTACAAAGACAAAGAGAAAAAAAAATCCTGGATCACCTGTTGAGAGAAAAAGAAGAGAAAACAAGCAACAAAAAAAAACAAAGCAACATACTAAACACAACACCATCACGTTAATCTAGCTAAGTGTGAACAGCAGTAAATACTAAATATTGAAAGTTGTTGTATTTTGCTTTTCGCCTATAGAGAGGTACCACAAGCATCAACTGGATTTTCTCCATTTCAGCTCTTGTACGGCCATAATGTCAGAGGTCCACTGGATGTATTTAAGGAAGCTTGGGAGGAAGCTAGACCTGAAAAACGGTGCTCTTCCCTCTCTTATGAGTTGAAAATGAGGGACAAGCTTGAACAGTTTCAGGAACTGGCTCATTGTCACCTAGTAAGTGCCCAGCGACGTCAAAAACAGAACTATGACAAGACAGCTCGCAGGAGGACCTTTAAAGAAGAACAAAAAGTGTTGCTCCTTTTGCTAACCACTGAAAGCAGTCTCTTAGCCAAATGGCAGGGGCCATTTGTGATAAACAGGAAAGTAGGCCCTGTCACTTACGAGCTCAACATGCCAGGTCGTTGTAAAAAGCACCAGGTGTTTCATGTCAACATGTTGAGGGAGTGGATTGATAAGCAGGAGCAATCACTTCAGTTGTGGGCTCGTGTTGTACTGCAGGAAGAAGAGCCTCAAGAGCAATTCTTTCCCACCAGTACTGAAGAAAAGTTATTTCCAGATTTGAGCCATCTATCTCCAGAACAGCAGGAGGAGCTCGCGACCATAATGCCACAGGAGCTTTTCAGCACAAAGCCAGGCTACACTCATCTCATTCAGCATGACATATGCCTGCGTTGTCCGAATCAACCACCCATCAGGGATACCACCTCCAGAGCTAATGCCAGCATTGAAACAGTAGGTGGAAGAAATGCTTGCAACAGGGATTATAGAGCCATCTAGAGGTGAGTGGTGTAGCCCTGTGGTACTCGTCCCCAAGAAAAATGATGCAAGACAGAGATTTTGTGTTGACTTCTCAAAACTTAATGCTGTCTCTGTTTTTGATGCATATCCTATGCCAAGAGTGGATGAATTGACTGAGCGCTTAGTTAATGCTAAGTACCTCACAACACTCGACCTTTGTAAAGGTTATTGGCAAGTTCCCTTAACGGAGTCCTCAAGGGATTTAACTACATTCAGGGTTCCCAGCGGACTTTATCGTTTCAGAACTATGCCTTTCGGACTACATGGAGCTCCAGCCACATTCCAGAGGCTGGTGGACTTGGTTCTGAAGGGAGCTGATGGCTATGCAGCAGCGTATATTGACGACATTGTGGTGTTCAGCGAGACATGGGAAGACCATGTGAAACACCTGGCTGATGTCCTGCAACGAATCAGAACAGCTGGACTAGTCATAAACCCTGGAAAGTGCCACATTGCGCAGACAGAGGTGGAGTACCTGGGATACGTCATTGGGGGTGGGGTCATCCGCCCTCAGGTGAGTAAGGTTGAGAACCTTGCTTATTGTCCTCCAACAACAAAGAAAAAGTTGAGATCCTTCCTGGGTTTAGCTGGCTGGTATCGTCATTTCATCCCCAATTTCTCTACCAGATCAGCTATTCTTAGTAACTTAACCCGTAAATCATGCCCCAACAAAATTAAATGGACTCCAGAGTGTGAGGCTGCATTCATGGATTTGAAAAACTGTTTGTGAAATGAGCCTGTGTTGCAGTGTCCAGACTTTACGTGCCCATTTATTGTACAGACTGATGCTTCAGGAGTTGGGCTGGGAGCTGTGTTGCCGCAAGGTGATTGAGAGGATCAAAGACCACTGCAGTACATAAGCCGTAAGCTCTTCCCCAGAGAAATGAAGTATTCCACAATGGAAAAAGAAGCTTTGGCAATAAAATGGGCTTTGGACACTCTGAAATATTATCTGCTGGGAGGTAAATTTCTGCTTGAAACCGATCATCAAGCTTTGCAGTGGATGAGCAGAATGAGAGAGACCAACGCAAGAATCACAAGGTGGTATCTTTCACTGCAGCCATATTGTTTTAAGATTTGGTATAGAGCAGGGAAAAAGAATGTTGTGTTCCTTTCCCATTCCCGTGAAGAGTAACGGACTTAAAGGGGGGGGGCATGTGACAAAGTGGTTAGGCATGAACTAATTTATTACTTGTCCCTTAACCATATTGATAATTTATTTCCTTGTTATTTTACAGTCAGCCATAATGCTTTAATTTAGACATTGCTGGTGTAACTTTGCTTAACACACACTATCCCGGGTTTGTTTGTGGTAGCAGTAGTTACATCCTTTACATCCATGCATATGTTTTTTAAAGCAAACACTACTAACTACAGATGGGTCCTGCAACACTGACGCACTGACGCATGTATCAAGCTCACCTAGCAAAGCCTGTATCGGTGCGTGCGTCGCTTTAAGAAAAAGTCACGTGATCGATACAGCCGCTGTATCGCTCATTGCCAACGCGCCAAACTGTGTTTAAAAAGTACCGCATCCGCATCTGTCAACAGAATGAGTCGCCACAAAAAAACACGAAATTACTCTCGCAAAGATTAAAAAAAACAAAACACATCTCTCCATAACAAAATGGAGCCCGAAAGAAAAAGAAATGTTTCTGCTGTGTGGGATCTTTTTGATCTTTTAACTGCAAATAAGGTAATAGTTTGTCTGTCTTTGTTTCAGTGTAATCTATCAGAATAGGAAAAACAGCAATGTGAGTTGAAGTGTAAATTATTTATTTCATTTTATGCAGGTTAAATGTTGCATCTGTTCTGCATTTCTTACACAAACAAAAGCACCTCCTCAATGTTTAGGCATTACAGAGCCAAACATGAAAATGAGGAGACAAACACACCGAGAATGAACACAGGTCAGCCTATATTGACACTGAACAGCTTTATCATCATTTTTTTTTTAAATTAATATGTGTTATATTATTTTGAAATCAAGCATCTAGGAAGAGTGTTCTGGACCAGGCAGTCCTGAATTTTATTATAAGGGACTGCCAACCCCTTAGTATTGTGGAGAGTGTCGGAGAGAAACATTCCAAGATCAGAGAATCCTTTAACGTACTGGGGGAATAGGAAGACATCTTATCAGAACTTTTTCCACCTGGCTTTACAGTTTTTGTGTACCCCAGCTTCATCTGTGCCTGAGTTTTCCAAAGCTGGGGAAATGGTGTCAAAAAAACGCAATAGACTGAATGCAAAAACATTGGATAAACTTATTTTTCTGAATAGAATTTTATAATAAACTCTGAGTCAAATGGGTAATATTACTTTCACAATACTTTCATTTTAATTTTCACTTAGTGTCATTCACAATATATTTTATAGATGTCTACAATATTTGAAATGTAAAAAGATATAAAAAGATTCCATGGAAAGTACAATACCTTACAGTGTACAAGTATGACTAGGTCATTGAATCAGTGTCTGTTGTGAGTCTCAAGTAAGTTGCCTGCAATGATATTTAAGGTCCAGCAGGTGTCAGTATGGAGCAAAACAGCAACACTGTGTCGACACAGTATCAATACAGTTTGGGGAATGTGCTGAAACGCTTCACGAGGCCTCATCTACCCATCACTACTACTAACCATGAGGTCATTTGAATTTTCTTCTGTTCACAGGCAAATGTCTGGTAAATTATGTTTCTTTATGTTGCTTTGGTTATACTTACCATATTTGTCCATGTTGTTTATTCAGGTCCTATATTCAGTAGCGGTTTTTGATATGGGCGACATGGGCGGTTGCCCGGGGCGGCATCGTGGTGGGGGGCGGCATCACGGGCATCGGCAAAAAAAAAAAAACTCGTATTCATGCTGCCCGACATGATGCCATATTGGGAATGGCATAGCCACCGATCGGTTTTCTATCGCCCATTTGCTGGGAGTAAGGGCGCCTCCGTTAGTGAGGTGGGCCTGCTGCTTGCAGCACAGGGAGGAGAGGGTGGGCGGCGGGGATTCACTCACTGGCTGGAGCAGCATCTAATAACCAACTCGCAAAATAAAACAAAATAAAACAAACCAACAAACACGAGACATTATGATACAGACTTATAATTTGCACCGATGTTTTTTCAAAATTCTATACGCTGAAAAGTGAGCGCGAGAGCCCTCGGTGCGCCTGCTCTCTGCTGAAGTCAGAGTAAACTTTATTGTCATCTCCGCTACATACAGTCCAGTATCTAGAGAGACGAGAGGACGAGGCTCCAGTTACAGCAGTGCAAGTAAACAAACAATAAATATAAGAAGAGTAAGAAAATAAGGACCAGGGTAAAGGGATCAATAACAATTTAAAATTTATAATTTACAGTTTGATGATTTAAAGTCTCACACACAACCTGTCGAAAGGGAGGGAGCAGCTGCTTCCAAATAGAGCACATTTATTCATGATGTTGTAAATCCAAGCCCATTATGTATTCATGATTTGAATCCTGGGTTGTGCAAAATCCCAGAAATAAACCCCAGACAAAGTGAATCTGTGAACTAAGGTGTAGGTCTATTAGGTTATGTTGTGCTGATCCTCGAGTTGGGGGATGGGTGTTCATACTGGAGTGCAAAATTAAAACCAATGGAAGATGGACAAGAAAAGTTCAAAGCCATCAGGTCCTCAGTTTAGAGAAAAGAGGAGGAGGAGAAACGAGCAAAAGATACAGGTAAGCAGATGTGTCATTGGATAATGGCAGGTCATCCTGAAACAATCAGAATCAGAATACTTTATTAATCCCTATGGAAATTATGTGGGTTACAGTTGCTCCAAGAAGAAATGGTAAAAATAGTAACAGTAACAGACTAAACTTGTGTTACAGATTTTACCCATTTAAGAAATAGCACTAATATATACAGATCACTCAATTATAAATATCAAGGATTGACAGAGGTGATTATAAACAAATATCAAGAAAATTGACAAGAATATTACAG